>NW_008336404.1:470138-548167 GCF_000622305.1 Nannospalax galili
GAAGGATAGTCAGTATGGAACAAAGGAGGAGTAATGTGTCTATATTGACATAAAATTGAAAACCCAGGTCAGTGGGATGGATCAATGGGTAAAGGAGCTTGCTATGAACAAACATGTCACCCTGAGTCTGGTCCAATGAACCCATACAAACATGAAAAGACATAATGGATTCCACAGAGTTGTCCTCCAACCTCCACATGCACTGTAACACATGAATTTGCCTACACACACACACACACACACACACACACACACACACACAGATGCTCCCCTGGCCTAGTCAGCATGGGCAGAAAGGTTCAGGATGACAGGCCTCCTCAGAGACATGCGGGGCTTATCCAGGACCACACAAATGCTATCACAGAGCTGGGATTGAAACCCAGGCCTCCACTCCATGATCACCCTGGGCTCTGGTCCATGCTGTAGCTAATTGGCTAAAGACCCCTCAGGGTCTTCCATCAAATGTGACAGTTAGAAGACACAACCTTGCATGACCCCACCAAGTCTGACCCTGTAGCTGGTAGCAAAGAGAATGGGCTCAGGAGGGGCTCTCATTCTAGCCCTGGCCACCCCCTGCTGTGGAGTGGAGTCACTGGGAGGAGGATGGAGCCATAGTCAGGCAGCTGTGAAGGTACACAGGTCACTAGGACAGGAGATGGGGGCTGGTAGGGGTTCCTGGGGAACCAAACAGGAGCTGGAGGAGGATGCCTTCAGCAACAGTCCACCGGCAGGCTATAACAGTGACCCTGGAGCCTGGGCTCCAGCTCTTTGTCCCTAAACAGATAACCCTAACTGTCACTTCCTGGCCTCTCAAGGGGTCCTTTGTCTGGTGGGTGCAGGAGATCACTTCCGGCCCCACTAGAGCCTGATCAAATTGTAGCATGTGTCCAAAACAAAGAGTCTCACAGGCCAAAGAGGCCTGGCTCTGCCAGGGATGTGCCCAATGACTGAATTTCCTGCTTGGGTGGCCCAGGGGGCCCACGCAGCCTGACTGAGATCCGAGGCTGTAAGGACAGAGGCCTTGACCCCCCTGAGGGATGGAAGGGCCTAGATAAGAGTCATCAGAAAAGGATGCATCAAGGGGGTGCTCAGATCAAAGGCACCCCCAAAGGCCACTCTGCAGGGGCCAGGGGGCATCTGAAAATGAAATAAAGTACAGGGGCTAGAGAGATGGCTCAGTGGTAAGAACACTGGCTGCTGTTGCAGACCTGGGTTCAGTTCCCAGCACCCACATGGAGGCTAACAACCGTCTATAACTCCAGTTCCAGGGGATTTGACGCCCTCTTCTGACCTCCACGGACATTGCACAACAGGAGTGCACTTACAACGCAACACACTCATACACATAAAATAAAATATTTTTTAATTTATAAAAACAATAAAGAGTGGGCTGGAGAGATGGCTCAGCAGTTAAGAACACTGGCTGTTCTTGCAGAAGACCCGGGTTCTAATCCCAACACATACATGGCAGCTGACAACTGTTGGTAAATCCAGTTCCAGGGGATTTGACGCCCTCTTCTGACCTCCACGGACATTGCACAACAGGAGTGCACTTACAACACAACACACTCATACACATAAAATAAAAAAATCAAAAGATAATAATAAAATAAAAATAAAGTGTTCATAGTCCCCCTACAACTTCCAGTCAGATGGGGGCAGGCTCAGCTCCAACCTACCCCCACGAAGTTTCCCCCCACCCACCCACAACCTCCTTACCTGGGGCCCTCTCTGGTCCTGCCCTCCCTGCAGTGTGTTCTACAGAACTCCTTAAGCTCTGACCCCTGACCTTTGACCCTGATGCCCCCATTCCTCTGTCTCCTTCTGGAGGCTTCCAGCCACGTCTTTGCTTGTCAAGTCACCCTGCCCTGCTGCTCCTGGGTACATGCCCAAGTCTAGTCCTAGAATGGGTGGCTGGTCAGCAGCAGATGTCACAGAGAACTGTCTTTCTGCTGCCCAGGCAGGTCCCCTGGGTCTTGCCCAGTAGCTCCCCAGCCCCTCCTGCTAAGCCTCCTCCTCCCTGGCCTCTGACTCCTGGTCTTTCCCACCACCCTCTCCTTCCCCAGGGGAGGCATGTGTCTCTGACTTGACCTGCTTTCTTGCCACCCAAGACTACCAAACCCATACCTGCAGCCACCCACACTCAACACTCAATGCTGCGTCAACGCCCCCTTCCAACTGTCCTTGATGGTATCTCACAGGCCATATCATACTTAACCAAACCCAAATGGACAGCCCTTCTTAAACCTACTCCCATCCTCCCCAGCTCTGGGGACCATGATACCTACTCACCAGGGACAGACAAACAGACAGACAGGCAGACAGACAGACAGACACACACACACAAGTCCTGTCACTTCCGTCCTCAGAATGATATTTTTTGCAACATCAGGACTCAAATTCAGGACCTCAAGCATGCCAAACAAGCACTTCACCACTGAGCCGCACCCCAGGCCAGGAAGCAGATCACTCTGCTGATCCTATTATTCCACCCTGGAATTCTCCCCAAGCCTCTAACACATCTCCCCCCGCCCCCCGCTCTTTAGCCTCTCCCCTGAAACCCTCTCCCCTGGATCCCAACTCCAGGGCCCCTCTCCCACAGTGTAAAAGCCAGTGAGGGGCCCATAAGGCAGCACAGCCCTCTGCCTCCTCTCTGCCTCTCCCCTCCCTCCAGCCATTGACATCTCCCAAACTCACCCCTACCTCAGGGCCTTTGCATCTGTTGTCCCCCTACCTTTCTCAGAGATCTGTAGGCTCCCTCTCTCACTTCCAGCGGCTCCTGGCTTAAATGTCACTATATCTGAGTAACCCTCCCCAGCAAACCACAAAATGGAAAAAGTGCCCGGCCACTTCCATCGGCTCTCCTGCTTGGTTTTCTCCACAGCATTTCGCACCACTGACCCTGCTGAGGACCCCTTCCCACCTCTCCTGCTTTACTCAGGAGCAGTACTTAGAGCAGTCCCCAGTGCACAGCAGGGCCCAGAAACAGTCCCTGAGCCAATGATGAAGGGCTGGACTGAGTCCTGACTCTGCAGTATGGGCTGGCAGGTGGGGTGGGCAGGGATGTTCTCTGAAGAGGGATCAGAATACACAAGGTCAAGGCACAGGAGAACACTGCTGGGGAGTTAAGCAAGCGGGGGGGGGGGGGCTACTGGCACGCATCCATTCATTCATTTAAAAACAAAAATAATGTCTCATGTAGCCTAGGCTGGCCTCAAACTCGCTGTGAGGCCAAGGATGACCTTGAGCTCCTGATCCTCCTACTGCACTGCCCTGGGATCATAGGTGTGCACCACCACGCCCAGTTTATGCAGTGCTAGGCAAGCCCTCTGCCGACCAAGCTAAATCCCAGCTCCTCACTCAGTATTTCTTAAGCTCCAACTTAACCCCGAAGGTACTTGTGAGCCATAGAGAGACACAGGGCAGGAGCAGCATGCCTCATTCCTCATCATGGGGCACCATGCTGTGGACCCCCTAGCCTTCCTAAGCAGGAAGAGCCCGGAGGGAAACTGAGGCCCCTAAAAATAAAGGGCCTAGTCAAGACCACATGTGTCATTTACAATTTTTGTTTATGACAGACAAGCAATTCACAATGTGGACTGACTTGAAAAAAAAGAAGAGGGTTTGGGTTTGTATAACCAAGATGTTGAAGAGTCTGCCTCTGGTACAGCTGGATCCAGCTTCAAACAGTGACTCAGCTTAGAGCAAATGGCCTGCAGAAGTCTCAAAGGCCAAACCTGAGCCCATCCTGGGATGTGCCTGGGGAGGAACACCATCCCTGTGTGCCACCAGCAGAGAAAAGGATAGCTGTGATCCCACAGGAAAGTCAGAGTGCTGATCCCAGAATGGGACAGGAACCCAGGCCAGCACCCAGACCCCAAGTCCAAGGAGAGGATTGACCAGAGGAGCATCCCCCAGAAGGCGAGGGCAGTGGGCCAGTGGGGCCAGCCGAGCAGGGAGGAGGTGGCCAGGCGGCAGTAATGGCTGCTTTACAGAAGCTCATCAATCTCCGGGCTCCCTACCTCACACTCCCCCTTCAGCGACTCGCTGAGGGAAACATCTGCCACTTCTCCAAGATGAATAACGCACCCACACCATTATTAATGTGCTTTTAAGTGGTGTTTAGAATCCACTTCATTTCAAATAAAGCGACATGGCTCTTTCCCAACTGTTTAGCCCCCAAGAGGCCTGGTACAACGTGGCCGCCGCCATGGTGGTATGACTCCGGGGCATCGTCCCAGCATGTGCTCAGAGCCAAGGTCACAGCCACCTGAGAAACGGCAGGACGTGACCCAGTGAGGAATCCACCACCAATGAGGAGGGCTGGTGGAAGCTTCCGAGCCAGCTTTCCAGAAAGTCACACAGTGGGGGTTTAGAACGCCTAAGGTCCTCGGCCTCGCATACTCCTCCCACCTCTAAGAAGACCTCTGAGACACGTAACTGCACACATGGCCAAAGCTTCAAGTGACGAAGGTGTTCATCATAGAACTGTTTATAATAGAAAGTCAAAATAACCTAAGTGTCCAGACAGAGGAGATGATCCTGCAGACTGAGGCAGACACACTCTGCGGGGAATTTTGTATCTGTGCAAACATGATACCTACAGGGACTGCTGTGTCACTGCCATTGGTTTGGTGGGGTGGGGAACAGACACCTAGGAGAACTCAAATCAAAAGGAAGAATATTTTAAACATTAGAAGAGTTTCCCAGAATCTAGTAGCCAGAGGACTGGGGAGACGGCAGTTGTAAAGTGTCTTCTACCTGAGTGTGAAGGCCTGTGTTCAGATCCCCGGCACCAATATAGAAATGGCAATCAAGGCAGTGTGCACCTATAACCCCTACACTGAGAAGGCAGAGACAGGAGGATCTCTGGGATTTGCTGGCCAGCCAACCTAGTCAAATTTGTGTGCTCCAGGTCCAGTGAGAGACCTGTCTCAAAAAGTAAAGTGGAACTCCAGGTGTGGTGGAGTTAATCTCAGCACTTGGGAGGCAGGGACAGGTAGATCTCTGTAAGATTGAGGACAGCCCGGTCTACATAGTAAGTTTCAGGCCAGCGGGGGCTATGAGAGACCCTGTCTAAAAATAAATAAAAATAAAAAAGTAGAGAGCAATCAAGGGAGACACCAAATGTCAACCTCTGTCTTCCATATACATGCGTGTGCATGGTCAGGCAAAGGACTCAACACACATACACACACAGAGGCACACAAAGGAGTCAACAGCCAGAACAGGACTGTGGAAAACCAAACTCCCAGGAAGTGCCTCCACCCCACCCAGCAACAGTAAATTGCAGGCCCAGCTTCTCTGAGTAGTTTTCTCTCTATAGACCAGCCTGGCTGTTCCATCCCCAGGGCTCCCCAGTTCAGTGGTTCCAAGTCTCTGATAAGAGAAAATGCGCTCCTGCCCAGTCACCTCAGCAGCCGCAAATCTAGGGGAGAAGGCTAATGTGGCCAAAGAGACAAGGTGGCCCAGCAGCCCTGCCAGGGCATCACTCAGGAGAAGAACCTTGCCCTGGTCTCCCAGCAAACGGAGCTGGCACAGTGCTGAGGACTGAGAAGGTGGGGGCCGGGAGATAGGCCCCAGGTGGGGCAGAGCCAAGCCAGCTGAGCCATAGGTGTTTGATGGGGACCAAGGCCAGTGCAGGTGGCTGCCTTCTTCCACATGAGCACTGAAGGGTCATCCTACTCTGAAGGGTCTGAAAGAGGACAGGAATGCCCAGGACTGCTGGAGATGGAGACAGGACACCGTTACTGCTGCCTGCAGGACTTTAAAGCCTGATAGTGCTTAGAACATGGAAGTCTCACAGCAGGACTGGAAGGAACCCCCTCAGCAATAGAGCACAGTCACCCCTCTTGGTCACTGCCCCAGGCTGAGCCCTTCCCAGAAACCGTGAGTGCCTCCTCTGCAAAGAAAGTCTCCCCATCCTAAGTACTGGAAGACAAGAGTTCTCTCAGTAAACAAAACTTTCCTGAGAGCCTCTCTGATTGGCCTCATAAGACCAATTAGCACATAGGCAGTGATGTCAAATGGTCAGCTTCTTCTCACATCAGTTCTTCCCGGCTCACCTTAAACTGTCTGGCTGGGCATGGTGGAACGCACCCGTGATCCCAACACTCAAGGAGCTAAGGCCTATGCATGTGCATGTGTGTGGAGCTCAGAGGTTCTTTGAGGCAGGGTCTCTCCCTAGGGTCTAGAGTTTACTGATTCAGCCAGGCTGACTGACCCATAAGCCCCAGAGATCCTCCTGTCTCAGCCGCCCCAACACTGGGATGACATATACATAAAACAGCGTGCCAGTGTTTTACATGGGTGCTGGGGATCGAACCCAGGTCCTCATTCTTACACAGCAAGCACTGTGCTGAGCCATCTCCCCAGCCCCCACAACCCAACCACCACCACCCCTAACAGCTTATACTACTCAAAAGCTGGGAATAGCCCACATGTCCATCCCCAGGTGAGCAGAAAAACTGTTGCCGATCCTGCAGAAGTTGGCGACAGTAAGGACACGCGGTGGGAGTGATCTCAGACAGATTACACTGGAGGAAGGAAGCCAGACACCCAGCCAAGGTGCTACATGACTTCATTTATTAACCATCTAGGGAAAGAGAGCAATGTAGAGTGACACGACACAGATCAGGCTTCCCTGGGGACAAGATGGAAGGAAAGTTCGGTGGCAGAGGAAATCGTCGGTTTTTTTTTTTTTTAATATTTCATTTACTATTTTTATTATTTTATGTGTATTGCCTGCATGTATGTGAGTGCACCCGTGTCGTGCAATGCCGCAGAGGTCAGAAGAGGGCTTTGGATTCCCCTGGAACTGGAGTTAAGGACGGTTCGTAGCCGCCATGTGGGTGCTGGGAATTGAACCCATTAATGTACTGGCTGCTCTCACAGCCCCATTGGTTATTTCTTAGAAGCTGTTGTGTGAAATTTTCTGGGGGAGATACAGACAAGCTACAAACGCCTGCTCCCCTCAGATGGCACATGAGTGACAGACCAAAGAATGTTTCCCACAAAGTCCAATGATTTTACTGGACTTTCTTACAGAGTGTGGCTAGAAGGTTACCGACAGGGGTGTAGGTGACCCCAAAAGCAGCCACACCACCAGAAAGTCTCACCCCAGCATGGATGATGACTTCTCCACACCCACATACAGGGAGCCCCTCATCCATCGGCCTTCCACAGTTTGTATACCGTAGCACCTCCCAAGACTTCATGCAATTAGGACAGAATTACATACAGCTGACAGGGACAGACAGCGAGGCCAGCGTCTCAGGTAAGAGTCAGTTGACCCTCCCGACCCCTCTCTTTTGTGAGGGATGTTAACAGGGTCTGGCGAGGGTCTCTCATCACAGCTGCTTCTGACGAAGATGGTAATGGCAATTATGCTCAGAAGACAGCGTTCTACAACAGAAAGTCACATGCAATCCATTGACTGATGTAGCAAACTGTGGCCACACGAAGGGGAAGGGCCTCCAATCTCTCAGTTGAGCCATTTGTAATTAGCACATGGCCTGGCTGGTGTCATTAGCACATAGCCTGACAGATGGTGATGGACACCAGCTGCTTAGCAGGTTTAGATCTAATCACTAAGGACTCTGGAAACTTTATGCTAACACTTTCCAGGGGTCACTCTGGCAAGTTCATAACAAAGCCAGGATTTAAGCCCAGGTCTCCCAATTCACAAGCCAGTTCCCCTTCCCCACCAGGGGAGCTAGAACTAGAACCCTAGGCTTGCAGGATACTCTGTGGCTCTCCAAGCTGCCTAACCACTATAATCTCATTTCCTGAACTAATCCCATTTAACAGTCAAGTGTGTAACGGGGTAAAAGGGGCTGGGAAGGCACACCACTTGTTTATATCCCAGCATCTCATTTGATGGTGTGGGGCCTGGGCCAGGCCAATTGTTGAGCATCTTGGATAACCTGCCCCGTTAAGCATTCTGGGCTGTGGAATCAGAGAGGGAGGAACTCCAGGCACTAGCGTTCACTAGTGAGAGACCCTATGCAGTGTGTTCAGCCCCTCTGAGCCTCGGTGTTCTCCTCCATAAAATGGGGGTGACAGCAGTATCCCCTTATAGTCTTCCAGAAAGACTGGGTGGGTGACAGCACCCAGACACCCCACTCCTGGCCGAGCCACTGTCATTAGAATCTTTGTTGCTGTGAGTCCACCTGACTCATGGAGTAGGGCCTATTTTGTTTTTGTTTTATCAATAAACTGAAGCCCAGAGAGGCAAAACAACTTGCCTGAGATCACACAGTAAGTAGTGGAGACAGGATTTGACCTCAAATCCCATATAGCTGAAAATCCCAGTCTCATTCCACAGCACCATAGATAGTGTCTGTCTGTCTCTTGATTGGGCCACAGTGGCAGGTGCACCAGGGTTTCTAAGATGGGCTGCCCTTCCTGGCCTGTCCCTCCTCCCAACAGGTGGAGGTCTGTTTCTCCCCTTTGGACTCTGGGTTCTACCACTTTGAAACTTGGATGGCACAGACCACAGACATCATGGCCACATCCTTGAGTGGCTTCAACTAGCAAGATCAGGAGAGTGTCAGTGGGTAACCAGGGAGGGATCATATTAGTTAAGAGCCCCCTTCCCCATGCAGCCACCTATAGGGTAAGTCACAGACCCCCTGTCCAATTTATATGAGCTTAGCTCCCCATGCTAGGAGTGCTGGTGACACTCAGCTACAGGAGGGATGGTGTCTCTGAAGGGACAGAGAGGAATACCCCAAGGATGATACCTTGCAGTGAGGTACCAGCTCCAGCAAGAGGTCACCACTGATACAAGCAGACAGTGGAGAGGTAGAGAGGAAAGGACACGGACCTGGGAGATGGCAGACCTGCATTCAAATCCTGCCCTGTTGCTCGCCAGCTCTGTGAGCCTGGACATGTCATTGGCTTCTCTGAGCCTCAGTCTGTTCATCCACAAAATGGGGACCAGAGTACCAGCTATACAGGGTTGGGTGGCACTTAGATAATTCTTCCCTCTGTGAGTCATAAGCAACAACCACTTTAATCACTTGTTTCCTACCTTCCTCCCTGTCAGAAGTGGCCGTCACGCTGTTTCCACAAAGGCATGAGTCCTAGAGCCTAGTAACATCCACCTGGAAGTTCTTCCATATAGCCTCCTGCTGTGAATGCTGCTTGATTGCACAGATGCAATAGACATCTGGTACAGGATCAAGGACAAAACTCATGGAGAACCCAAGTCTCACTGCCAGTGAGAGTTTAGAAAAGTGACCACCTTGGGAGCTATCAGCTTGGAGGGGCACAGGGAGCCCCTGGGCCCTGCAGTGGTCACATGGTACATAGATATCTAAAATTCCATCACACTATACATCTGAGACTTGTAGGTAAATTAGACCTCACTTCTTTATAAACCCGCAGACTTCCTCATGTCCGGATACACATGTGAGTACATGAAAAAACTGGTCCCTGACAGAGCTGCCCAGTCATAGTGCACCCAGACCAGCCCCTCAAGCAGACACTGAATCTGCAGGAGGGCTGTACACTGTGCCTTCTGGGGCTCCGATGCAGTTGCCTGGGCAGATGTACCACACACACCATCTCAGCTAGGCAGGCATGCACTCAGAAGAACGGGAAAGGAGGGGGCGGTTCAGCAAGGGTTGCAGGAGAATACAGAGGTGGATAGCAGCTCTGCCAGCCCTCTCCAGGTCCTCAGTGGTCTCTACCAACATCTATGCTGGGCTGTTGCAGGAGGCCCAGCCTAGGGTGCTCCTTCGTCAGGCTACTCATCCGACCCTAGGTCCCCACCCAGCCTGCAACATTGGGGGGGGGGGGGTCCCAGAAGGAGCAGGGGTGGCCAACCTAGCTCATCCTCCTTCCAGGCCAAGACTGCACTACACTGGATCAACCATGGGCCAGCGAGGGAGTATGTGGGTCCCTCAGAAGGCCACGGTGGGGGACTTGGTGAGCAGGAGACTGAACAAAACCTCTCTTTGTGGCAAGTTGGCAAAATGGTTCTGCAAGTGTGAGTGGGGGTCTCTACATTGTCCCTGCTCTGCCATTTATGAGCTGTGGGACCCTGGACAAGTGACTTCACCTCTCTGGGCCTCTGCATCCCCAACTGCCCAATGGAGATAATACACAGGAGCAGTAGGGGGCAAGGAGGTGGAAGGAGGTTAAATGAGCTCACACAAGCCCCAGAGCAGAGCAATCACTCAGTAGTGAGAGTCATTTCTGTCAAGAGTCTTAGACAGGAAGGGGTTTATAGCTACTGCACACGCCACGGATTGCAAAGCCACGGCCCACGAGCCTAGATGCAGGCCACAAACGGGCTTTGTTTGCCCACACAGCTTTCTTTCTTTCTTTTTTCTTTTTAAATTGTTGCCAACACAAAAAAATCAGATTTCACATTAAAAATCTAAATTCTCTGCTTCTCTTGAAAAGTTCAAAGATTTGGCAATCCCGGACCCTTCTTGCTGGCTGAGGAGCCATGGCTCTGCAGACTCCACGTCAGCGGTTCTCAGTCCCTCCTAGGGTCATCTGCTTTCTTCCTATTCCTCCCAGCTGGGCGAGGGAGTTCATATCTGTAAATTCCTTTTTGTTTGTTTATTCATTTATTGATTTTAAAAGAGTCTCATGTAGCCCAGACTGGCCTCAAACTTACCGTGTAGCTGAGGATGATCTTGAATTCCTGATCCTCCTGCTTTTGCCTCCAAAGTGCTAGAACTGCAGGCATGTGCCACCACATGCAGTTTATGCAGTGCTAGGGCCTCGTGTGTGCTGTGCTACCTCCCCAGACCCTGCAGCTCATCTCCCCAACTATAATGGGGGATGCACAAGGAGAAGCAAGGCTGTCGGGAAACAAGGAACCCCAGGGTCACAGTAAGTCAGGGTAGAACTAGTACTACCACTCATCCAACTTCAGGTTCCTTCTGAGCAGTGGGAGGTGCCCAGGGCTCTTGGTGCCCAGAGCCGGCTATACCCTGTCTCTTGGCCCTGCAACCCTGGCTAGAGAGACTACAGTAATGATGGGCACATGTATTGAAGGTTCTCTGAGCCTCAGTGTCTCCATCTGTCAAATGGGACAATACCTGTTGAGCAGTGGTTAGGTGAAAATGAGCTTAAAGAGGTGGAGATCTAAGCATAGGGCCAGGCACTGTTTTTGCTCAGTGACGTCAGCTGTTGCCTCCCACATAGTGATATGTGTACAGGACCTCATGGATGCTTCACAGCTGACTGGGTATCTATCAGTCCACTTAGCCCCACAGATGGGGCAAACTCAAGCCAGAAAATGGGGAGTGAGGCTCTCACAGCCATGAGTGATGGAGCTGGGACTTGGGATTCTAACTGGAGTTCAAGCCAAGATGATCCTGCTCCCAATGGCTCACAGCGCTGCAAAGTCACACTGAGATTCTGAGGGCCTACTGTGTCCTAGACACTGTTGCAGGTCCAGGAGACACAGCAAAGAGCATGGGAGACGAGGTCCCCATTCTGAAGGCACTCACAGTGTGGGACCAACTTACTAGACCTCTCAGGCTCTAAGGGCAGAGGGTATAGGAAGAAAGCTGTATACAGCAAAGTGTTAGCCAGGGCCTGGAGGGAGGCCCAGGGTCCTTTATCTGAAACAATCAGGGGAAGAGCCCCATAAAGGTGACATCAGACAGGAGGAGCCAACCTGGCACCAACTGGGCAAGGTATTTGAAACAGAGGGAAAAGTCATCACCGGGATAAGTCTGGTGACTTGTGGGCATGGAAGGCAGCCAGGACTGCATGGCCAGATCAGGAGAGGAAGACCAGAACAGGGCCTGCAGGTTATCTCCCAGCCCAAATGGGCCTCTTCCCGTGATGGTCAAGCTCTCATAGTCCCTGTTCTAACAATCCTGGATTCCAACTAGGTGTGGACATGTGGAGCACATGCAGATGGGTGCCTGTGCATACAAGTGCACACACACACACACTATACAGCAGCCCAGTCAGGAAGAAGGGCTGGAAGGGGAAGAGGCAGGTCAGGTGGACACATATGCCATGAGCTCCCCAGTATCACACAGCCACGGCCGCCCTGGCTCCTAACAGCACTGAGGGGTGCCACCCCTCCCTAGGCTGGAGGCTCAGACAAATGACTCTCCTGCCTTCCCACTGCAATCTGTGGAGAATCTGTCCATCTGAGTCCACCCTCCTCCACCGTCCATCCATCTGCCCTGTTTTCGTCTTCCCTAACCCCACCACCACCACCTGACACTGGAGAACCCAGAACAATCCACAGTGACAGACCTAGGGGCAGTGGGGGTGCTGTTCTAAAGGAAGAGCAGAGCATTAGCAGGGTGATGTCACCAGGCCAGGGCACCTGCTGATGGATGCCTTACGGCACCCTTCAAGACACGACACACATGTACACCCATACATGCACACACATGGATACCTGCACACACATGCATACTCCTGCTTGCACGCACAGTGCATACATGCACATATATATTCACTCCATGCATGTATATGCACAAGCATGCATACATTTTCGTGGACTCAAACACACATTTGAGCTCCCTTTCACGGCTATCAGGTTGCTGTGGGACTGCTCCAAGACAAAACAGGAAATCCCATGACCAAGCCAGCCAGATGAGGCAAGGGGCTGAGAATCTGAACCCCCTCTTGCTCTCCCACAGCTTCCCACTCCACCCCCTGCAAGTTGAGGTTCAGCTGCCAGGACCCTCCCCAGAGAGGATCCCCCTCCCCAGGCACTGCCAGGACCCAATCGTGGAGTCACAGTCTCAGATTTCTGCCCTGTGTAAGGCCCTAGCTCCACACAGAGCCTCCTATCCCCACTCTACAGCTAATGGAGGGTGGATGATCTCTGGGGTTCTCCCGGTTAAGTGACTCCACCTTTTATAGACGTTTGATTTCCCAAAGACCCAGGGGCTGGGAGTCTCCAAGCCAAGTTAGAGTGGTAGCCAGCCAGCAGGGGGCGAGCGCGCTTCATTTGCCGGAGGTCAGCTTGCAGAAAGCTGGAGATGGGCTCAGGAGGCGGCTGCAAACAGCCCTGCTTTCCCAGCTTCCCATTCTAAACACAGCTCCCCGACAGCGCCGGGACCTCCCTTCTGCTCCTTTTCACACAGTGCCCCTGCCAATCTGCAAATAGAGCGTCATCTCACCTCCGGTGAGGCCTCTCCTGCCTGCTCTGGGCAGCCAGCTCTCCCGAGTGGCTTCACCTGGTCCCACGATGGCTTTTCGTTGCAAATCTGGCCCTGAACAGGGACAGATGCACGGGTAGATGAGCCACTGAAAGCAGTTACAAGCTGCCCACACGGCTCCAAAGAATTCAATGCAGAAAAGATTTTTCTATCAGCGTGTCCCAGGCAAGCAAGCACTCTAACACTGAGCCTCTTTACATTGTTTTATTTTGAGGCAGGGTCTCACTCAAGCCCCAGGCAAGCTTTGAACTTATGATCATCCAGCCTTGGCCACCCTAGTAACTGGGATAACAGGCTTGTCCAGAGGACAATTTTAAAAATAAAATAATAGAGGTCTAATGATCTAAAGGTCAGTCTCATGATCTAAAATGATCCTTGTAGTCCCTTGGGCTTGATGAGATTGCTCTCCTTTTACAGAGGGAGAAACTGAGGTTTAAACAGAGCAAAGAAACTGCCCAAGAGACACAGAAGACTTCATCTGCTATTCACAAAGACCCAACTCAGAGCCCAGCTCTCTCCCAAACCCCAGTTAAACCCTCTAGGTGACCCCAAGAAATAGAAATGTGGATAGGCCCTGGCACTCGCCTGGCAGCTCTGGTCCTAGTTTTCACCAGTTCTAGCCTAACTCTCAACCTAAACCAAATTCCAGCCTCATTCTGACTCAACAAAAACAAATATTAACAAAGCATACTTTACTTTAAATATAAATATATATTATATATAAATAAACATGTGCACTGTGTATTTTGGAGACAATATGTTGTGACCTTCAACCAAACCCAAATGAGGCCTGCTGTCCCCAGCTTCAGATGCAGAAAAGGGAGATCCCTAGAGCTTACACCACTGCCCAAAGCCACTCAGTCAGTAGGAAACAGAAGCAGGATTCAGACCCAGGACCACCCACTCCCAAAAGTCACATTCTCAGCCATGTCTACACTGTCTTTCTCTCTTCCATAATATGTTCCAAATAGGCTCTCTGGACAAATCTCAGCTAGATTCACCCTGAAAAGCTGACAAATGTGACCTCACAGGCCCCTGACAGAGTCAAGGCCACAGCTCCAACCCCAGAAGCCAGCTTTGATGAATAAAAAGACTCCTCCCCTTCCCCAGAAATTGTATGTCCCTAGACCTTTGTCTTAGCAGAAACTGTGAACAGCACAGACCCTGACTTACTGTCACCTTTATCTGGGCTTGGGAGAGCCCTTTAGTAGCCGTACACCTCAGTTTTATCACCTATTAAGTGGGATAATAGTACCGGGACCCAGGACCACTATGGTGACTCCTGGACATTTAAGACCTTGTTGATTCTCTCCCCTAAGGCTGAGACTTAACCAAGGGAGACCTCTCATCTATCCATTTGTTCATTCACTTATTTTTTCATTCAGCAGACCTCCAGGCTGGTCTGTGCTGGGTCAGGAGGGAGGCAGGGGACAAGCTTGGGAGTGGGAGGCAGCAGAGAGCTGAATAGGACATCCCTCTTCGGGGAGACTGGCTGGCTGCTGAAGTGTTCTATGATCGCTGATGAGTTACCTCACCTGTCTGCACTTCTGTAAATCCCATCAGTGTGGCACCTGCCTCCCAGGTTGTTTGGAAAATGGGAGATCCGGCAGGTGAAGCCCAGAGCAGCAGCCAGGGCAGAGCAGTGCCCAGTGAGCCAGGTGAGGTCAGCTGTTCAGATATCACTAGAGGTTCTCAGGGTCTGGTGGGAGAGGGGACAGTTAGTCAGGTAACTTTCATCCAGTAAGACTGCTGCTGATCCTGGGGACGTGTCATCAGCCTGGGTGTCCTGGGGAAGTACCATCAAACCTCCCCAGGGATCGGGGTTCCAAGAGGAGGTACCATGGGAAGGCTGCTGAGGATTGGGCCATGGGGTGAGAGGTGGAGGGTAGTCCTGGAAGTCGGGAAAGGAGTTCAGAACCTCCAAGAGCCTGGGAGCACAGAAGATACCCCTGGACTGTGTCTGGGTAAGTTTGGGGACACAGAGCTGGAAAGGGGGTTAGTTTCACTCTTGTGTGGGTAACAGGCATTAGGAGAGACAAAATCCAGTCTGCCTTTGAGAAATTGCTGCAAGGACAGAGTCTAGAAAATACTGTAGGGTAGGTTCCAGAAAGATAGGGCAGGTAGCAGGGTCTAGTAAGACAGTGCAGTGGAGGAGGGGCAGAGCTGAAGCAGTTGCTCCTGAGGTGGGAACCAGGCCATGAAGGAAAAAGTAGTGTGGATGAGGGACAGTTTTTAGACCCCAACATCCCTGCCCAGTAAGAGGGGTCAACACAGAGCAGGAGCAGAGGTGACCATGAACGAATTCGGCTCTGACCAGAGGGAGCCTGGGGGCGGGGGGCGGCGCTGCTCGCACACAGAGTCATTTGGCTTATTGGATTTCTGAGAAGTTGCTCCCCTCCCCCACATCCATGCAGCCAAGGCCACTCTTTAAAACTCAGCTGTCACTCATTCTTGGGAGCAAAAGCTCAGGTTCTATCTAGGAACCGGTGGGGTACAGCAGGGAGACCCAGGACCCTGGAAATCTCGGGGCCAGCTCTGGAAGGTCTGGGGCTCCAGGCTGACCACACTAGGGCTTTTGGGGTATGGCTGATAGAGCTTGTCAGCCTGCTTCAGATTTCAGTTCCACCATAAAAAACTGTGTGATCTGGGGCCACCTCCTTAACTTCTCTGGGCCTCTATTGGAAATCTAACTCCTCCCTAAGACAGAGTTGTTCTGAGGATTTTAAAATAAACCTTGTCAGTGCTGGCCCTGATGCACACTCTCTGTGGGAGGTGGTCACTACTATTAGTCTTGAGAGTGCCTCAGAATTGAAACTGCACCCTCAAGCTTCAAAGACCTCCAAGATGGCAAGATGGCTCCACAGGTAAAGATGCTCGCTGCCAAGCCTAAAGAACTAAGTTCAATTCCTAGAACCTACATGGTAGAAGACAAGAACTGATTCATGCAAGTTGTCTTCCAACCGTCACCACACACACAGACACACACACACACACACGCACGCACACACGCACGCACGCACGCACGCACCCGAACGCAATTTGGTTACCACCAAACAGGTGAGTTTAGCTGAACTGAGGGCCTAAGCTCACAGAGCAGTGACCTAGCAGTGTTTGAACAAATACTCAGACTGAACCCAGGACCCAGGAGGAAACTGAGGCACAGAGCGCTTGCAAACCCTCCCCATCGTCCAGGTTTATTGCAGATCCAGTGTCTTAGTGGAGGCTGGGAGTGAGGTCCAGTTACCAGTAAGTAACAAGGGACTTGGCAGTGTAATGTGGTACATGAGGACAGGGTGGCCACTTCCACAGTGGCTTCCATCCTGGGTCTGCCCTTGCAGTGATGGCCAGACACTGTGGTTCCAGGGCTCCCTCAGGAAGCCCCAAAGCCATGACCTGCATCTCCTGAGTACTGGGTTCCCTGTGCCCTGCTCCCCGTCTCATATCCTCCTCCCTCACAGAGCTGCTCCACTAACTGGGCATGGAGCCAGGCCCTGCCTAGCCGGAAGAGGCAGCCTTACCCAGGAGAAGGCTCTGGCGAGCAGCCGGTACCACATGCCCTTAGGTAATGAGATTAATGAAAATAATAGTTGAGAGTGACGCTGGCCACCCACATTCGCTGATGGAGAAGTCTCACAGGTGTTGGCTCCCGCAGCTCTCCCCCAGCGTTCTGAGGACATGACGCTTGACATGTCCACTTGACACATGGGGAAATGGAGGCTCGAGGGCATGCATCATTACATGTCCAGGCAGTGGACAGTTCCAGAGTCTTCCATGGGGAAGAAGGAGAACAGCTACCCTTTATGGAACACCTACTCTATCTTAAACCTCAAGACCTTCGCCAAGTATCAAAGAAAGTCAAATCCTTTAGCTCTGCCTATTAAGTCATGGATGTGGTAGAATCAGGAGGACCCCCACCCCATCTTCTTGGGGAGAAGGAAGAAGAGCTTTAAATCTGCTGCTAAGGTGGTTACTGATGCCCTATCCTTGCCTCAACACATGCCTCTCTAGAAGCCTCCAGAGCAGAGGGGGACACCAGGAGAGGCTTCCTAGGAGAGGTAACATTGGGTTATAAAAAATAAAAGGATGACTAGGAGTTCAGAGAGAGAAGGGAAAAGAGCAACAGCATATGGGAAGGTCAGAAACTCTAAGGACAATCAGGACTTGTCCTGATTGTCTTTCTCAGTTGCCAGATAGCTTTGGCCCAGTCTGTCTCTCTGCTTCAGTGTCTTCATCTGTAAAATGGGAACAATAGTCTTGAGCTTATCAGGATTCAATGAGATTCCAGAAGCAAAAGTGTGTGGTCACCTGCCCCGGAGGGAGGTAAAAGCTCATCACCTGCTGAGTGGACAGATGTGCCCCAAGGGCAGAGGGTGGACTCATTAACTCCCAGTGGGAGGACTCTCCCAGGAAGGAGGAGGAAAATGGTTTTATGTCCTATTAGTGAGGATACAAAGGCTCAGTGGCTCCATGAGATAAAGGACTGGCCCAAGATTGCACAGCATAACAGAAAGTCAGGTTCAGAGCTGAAGTCCCCCAACTGTGAAGTCCTCACCATCCCCCTGTGTCAGCTTCAAGGACTGGGAGACCTGAGTCACTGAGCAGAAAGCAGCTCTCCACATTCTGTTCTTGCCTCATAGTGTCTAGTATTTCCCTGGGGCAGCGCCTCAAAGATCACTGGTTTGGGGGCTCAACAATTTTATGGCTTTTGATAGACATTTTCAAGTTGTTTTCCAAAGGGTCACCAATTTGTGGTCAAACCTGCCACACAGCAGAGAAGTGTGGGCAATGGCTTCCCACCTGCTTTTTAAATATTTTCTTTATTTTCATTTTATGTATATGAGCATTTTGTCTGCATGTATGTAAATGTACCAATTGTGTGCAATGCCTGTGGCAGACAGAAGAGGGCATCAGGTCCCCTAGAACTGGAGTTACAGATAGTTGTGAATGCTGGGAACCAAACCGAGCTCCCCTGCAAGAGCAGCCAGCACTCTTAACCACTGAGTATCTCTCCAGTCCATCCCACTAATTTTTTAAATTGCCCAAGCATCCAAAGTGAAAAATGGTCTCCCAAGGTGGGCCAGCATTTTTTTTCATGTGTATGACCCATACATGTGTGGAGGCCCCAGGCTGAAGTTGGGAGTCTTCTTTAATTGCTCCCCACCTCATATACTGAGGCATGGTTGCTCAACTGAACCCAGAGCTCACTGACACATCTAGTTGAAGTAGCCAGCTCTGCGGATTCCCCATCTCCACCTTGCACGTACTGGACTCACACGGGGCCACCGAACCTTCCCAGCATTTACTTGCATGAGTTCTGAAGATCCAAACTCCCCTCCTGTGCTTGCAGAGTAAGTGCTCTATCCACTGAGCCATCCTCCCAACCCACATTATTTAAATTACCAATGAAGCTTTGGATTTTCAAAGCTAGAAGCTTCCCAGAGTCTGTAACAGATGTTGGGGGACACACAAGGAGGACTGCAGGAGACATGGAGGCCCTTGAAGTGAGAGAGTCACTTCCAACTAAATGGCTGCATGATCAAGAAGACCACTGCTGGGGCCGGGGGGGGGGCAGGGGGGTGAGGACAAAACTGTACATTTGGTCTTTTCTTTTTCTAGAACATTCTTTCCTGACTCCTCAGAAGCTGGCTCTTTTTTGTTTTTGTTTATGTGTATGCGTATATTGCCTGCATGTAGGTAAGTGCACCCATGTCGTGCAATGCCTGCGGAGGTCAGAAGAGGCTGTTGGATCCCCTGGGACTGGAGTTATGGACAGTTGTTAGCTGCCGTGTGGGTGCTGGGATTTGAACCCGGATCTTCTGCAAGAACAATCAGTGTTTTTAACCTCTGAGCCATCTCTCTAGCCCCTAGCTGGCTCCTCTTTAGCCTTCATCTCTCTCTGTTCAGACATCAGCAACTCAGAGAGATGCCCTGACGCCCACTAAAGATACCACTTCTTTGCAGCTTCTGCTCTATTCTTGCTAAGACTTTGGTGTACCGGAAGTGCTTCTCCACCTCTTCCTGCTTGCTTCCTGTCTCTACCTCTAAAACGTGAGTACAAGGACAGAGTTCCAGCTTCCTCTTCCTCTGGTGTAACCCCTGTGCCTGTAGCCATGTTTGCATTAAGAGTTCTATGTTGCTGCGATGTGGCTCAGCTGGTCCAGTGTTGTCCAGCATGCGGGAGGCACTGGGCTCAATCCACAGAACTAAAAAAAGGGGGCATGGGGGTACATGCCTATATTCCCAGCACTCAAGAGGTGAAAACAGGAGGATCAGAAATTCAAGGTTATCCTCTGCTGCATAGCAAGTTCAAAGTCAGCCTGGGCTACATGAAACCATTGAGAAAGAGAGAGCGACAGAGAGACAGAGAAAGTTCCAGTTGGTCCCATCCCTTGGTGCACCTCCACCTGTAACATGTTACCAAAGGCAGAACTCGCCCTTTTAAATTTTTTATTGTATTTTTATTTATTTAGTTTGTGCATATGTGTCTGTGTATGCATGGGCACATATGTGCAATGGCCCAAGTTTGAAGGTCAGAGGACAACTTGTAGGAATACTCTGCTTCCACATTGTGGGTCTCAGGGATCAAACTCGGGTCGTCAGACTTGGCAGCAGCAAGTACCTTTACCTGCTGAGCCATTTCACCAGCCCATGGCCACTATTTTTGCACACCTTGAATTGGCCCCACCATTGGTGACCCAAGGCATCTCTCCACAGCTGACTTGAATGAAGTCTAGGACAGCAAGATGTCTTTCTACCCTGTGTTGCTCAGCCCCTCTCCCTCTCAGGGCTCTGCTCAGAGCCTGGGCTCCCTCCCTTGCAATCCCATGCCTCTGACTTATTGGAACAACCCCTCTGTCTTCTCGGACCAGCCCCACTGCTTCCCTGCTCCACTAAGGTCCAGGCCAGGTCCCCTGTGGTGTGGCAACTCCCAAACAGGATAGAGGTTTCAGAATGTCCATTGTTGTGGTCCCCAGCTCTGTGCAGTAAAGGAAGTGGTCTAGGACTTTATCTCCCATGACACAAATGATGTCACCACACCATCCCCTGCCTTAGAAACCTTAGAAGCAGAGCCGGGAATAGAACAGATTGGAGTTTTGGTACTTTTTTCTCTCTGTTGTCAACCTGTATCACCTACCATACCCATCACATAGCGTTTCTCCCTGGGAGCACCCAGAAGTCCCCCAGGGGACACAGAAGGCTTCATTCTGGTTCCAAATGCCAGGCGTCATCACCACAGGCCAGTTTCCCTGTGGACCTCCATGATCTGATCTGATGGAATGTCAGAAGCTCAGAGGACGCTTGCTTGGCAAGTCTACCTAGCTAACCAGTCAGCACCCCTCGGCTGAGCCTAAGTTAGGGTGACTGTCACAAGGGCCCAGGGACAGTGCTTCTGCTGAGTTCAAACACATCTCCAGGTTTCCAGGACGAGATGACTATTACCTGTAAGAGGCAGGTCGACCTCAGTGAGCAGATAAAGCTTCAAAGCAAAGCAAAGAAGCGACTGGAAGCTAATGAGTATTGATTACAAGGAGGAAGAGGGTTAATTGAGTGAGTGGGTAACGTGGTTGCCAAGGTAACATCTCACTTGAAATCTAATCATCACCCCAGTGGGTGCACCAGGGATCTGCACAGGGAGGAGGATGTGGTGGGATGGCTTCTAAGGACCAAGAATCTGAAACATGAAACTGTGGCCAAGGCTGGAGAACAGAGGCGGAGTCCCGCAGAAGCTCTGGAGCTGAGCCTGAGGACAGGCTTCCTCTGAGGGTCCCTTTACGCCGGAAGCGAGAGAGAAACCTGGGGCTCTTTTCTGTGGCCTCTAGGTGGGCCAGCAGCTCTCTGCTGGCTAGAAATAGTGAAAGTGAGAGGAGAGGACCTGTGATGCAGGGGAGGAAAAATGGACTTACTGAATAGACACAAACCACATTTGCACTTAGAAGAAAAGTGATAGTTTATACCTAGGGTTTTCTCTAGATTGAATTGAATGCAAAGAGGAAGCTAGAAAGATCAGCTCCACAGTTGTGGGCTCAGTCCTCAACACTGTGTGTGTGTGGCGGCAGTGGGGGGGAGAGACAGAGAGAGACAGAAACAGAGAGACAGAGAGACAGTGAGAGAGAAGGGGGAGAAGAGGAGGAGGAGGAGAAAGAGGAAAGGACTGACAATCTGTGCTAGCAAATCTTTAGTTTCTTGATGCATTGTGTCTTCTAACTATTGTATGTCCTATTTTTACTTCCTTAGCCTCCCCTCACCCTGACTCCCTTCATTATTTTATCCTTATTTTCTTCATATAAAAATTTGTAATTTTGGCCGGGTGTGGTGGCCCATGCCTTTAATGCCAGCACTTGGGAGGCAGAGGCAGGTGGATCTCTGTGAGTTCGAGGCCAGCCGGGTCTCCATGGGGAATCCAGGACAGCTGGGGCTACAGGGAGACCCTGTCTCAAAAAGACCAAAAAAAAAATTTTGTAATTTCTGGGGCTGGAGAGATGGCTCAGTGGCTAAGAGCATTGTCTGCTCTTGCAGAGAACCTGGGTTCAAATCCCAGCACCCACATAGTGGCTAACAATTGTCCATAACTCCAGTTCCAGGGGATTCGACACCCTCTTCTGACCTCCATGGACATTGTGTGACAGAGGTACACTTATACACATGCAGGCAATACACTCATACACATAAAATTAAAAATAATAAATTTTAAATCTGTAATTTCTGTAAAGTATTAAAGAGAAACTGCGTGTGATGGTGCAGATCTATAATGCCAGCATTCAGGAGGCTGAGGCAGGAGGATTACAGGTCTGGGACTTGCCTGGGCTATGCAAAACCCCATTTCAAAGAAAAAGAAAAGGGTAGAAAAGCAAAGGAACAGGAATGGGGGGGGACACATGTAAGAGGCCAAGTGTCAAGGCGCACACGGGTCCTCACGCACCTCGAGTCCTTCCTGATGCACCTGTTACAGGGCTCATCTAGTCGCTGCAAACAGATCGCCAAAGTACCTACCAGAAAAGACCTCAGTTTGCAACTACCAGAGGAATGAATCATCTCAACACCTGTTAAGATGCAAGAGATTGTTTTTCTGAATGGGTAGCAACTGGCTGTGGCCTCTGTGGGATAGTTAACAGAAAAGAGGTGACATATATCTGTGTGAATTGGCATGGATGAGGTGGGATTTAATGATGACCATCAAAATCATACTGGGATGATGGCACATCAGCCTTCAAGCAGCCGTTTGTGTCCCCGGAGGATGCAGAGAGATTGGAGGGCAGCTGACAGCAGCTCAGTGTAGAACTGGGTGTAGAGCAGGTACCACAGGGCCAGGGCTTTCACTAATCACCACTGTTTTATTGTTCCACAACAAAGCTATCACCTGGTTGATAAAAAATTCACGATAGTGGAGCCAGTGAGATGGTTCAACAGCAAAGCCCTTGCCGTACAGTCCTGACAACCTGAGCTGGATCTTGAGCTGGATCCTGAGACCTATGAAAATATGGAAGGAGAGAACCGACGCCACAGAGTTGTCCTCTGACCTCCACATGGTGTCATAGCAGAAACACACCCACACATATCACACACACAAGAATAATAAATAACTTTTTTTGAGACAGGGACTCCCTGTAGTCCTAGTTGTACTGGAACTCACTATGTAGACCATACTGGCCTTAATCTCACTGAGATCCTCCTGTCTCAGCCTCCCGAGTGCTAGGATTAAAGGCGTGTGACCAGCTAATAAGTAAAAAAAAATTTTTTGAGACAGGGTGTCCCTGTAGCCACTGCTGGCCTGAAACTCACTATGCAGACCAGGCTGGCCTCGATCTCATAGAAATCCACCTGCCTCTGCCCCCTGAATGCTAGAATTAAAGGTGTGTACCACCATGCCCAGCATATATAAAATTTTAAAAGAAATTCCAAATAGTTTTCTAGTAAGATTGAATTATGATGTACTCTTTGAAACTCGTCTTCTACATTGGTTTAAAGGTTGTTTATGAATAAAACATAAAGAAAACTCCATTCTATGAATGGACCACCTTTATTTGTTTATTTGCCATTTTGTGTACATGTAGGTGGTGATTTTCCTTTTCTTTTCTTTTTTTTTGTTTTTTGTTTTTTGGGAATTTTTTCTGTTATAATGACACTTGCAGAACAGCTTTGCAATTACATCATTGGCACCTCCATGATGATTTCCTTTGAAAACATTCTATGAAGTTAAATTTCTAGGTCAACTTGTATGCAAATTGTAAGCTTTTCTTAGATATTTCTAAATTGTAGAAAGTCTTTAAAATCCAACTTACTTCTAGAAACCATTTCTTTACATTTTTGTTGCATTATTTATTTTGTGTCTGTGAATGTTTGTGTGTGAGCATGTATGTGTATAAGTGTCTACAACAGCTCAGAGTATGCAGGTCAGAGAACAACTTTTGGGAGTCAGTTCTCTCCTTCCACCTATGGTGCCCCCAGGGATTGACCATAGAAGGTGCCTTTACCCACTGGACCCTCTCACTAGCCCCCATTTCTTTAAAAAGATCATTATTTGGTGCTGGCAAGATTGTTCAGTGGTTAAGAGCACTGGCTGCTCTTACAGAGGAACCGAGTTTGGTTCCCAGCACCCACAACCATCAGTTATCCCAGTCCCAGGGGATCCAACGCCCTCTTCTGACCTCTGTGGGCATTGCACAACACAGGTGTATTTACATGCAGGCAAAACACTCACATATATAAAACAAAATAAAAATAATGAAATATTTTAGAGGCTGGAGAGATGGATCTGCGGTTAAGAACACTGACTCTTCTTGCAGAAGACCCAGGTTCAAATCCCAGCACCCACATGGCAGCTAACAACTGTACATAATTTCAGTTCCAGGGGATCTGACAGCCCCTTTTGACCTCTGTAGGCATTGCATGACACGGGTGCACTTACCTACACGCATACACATAAAATAAAAGTAATAAATAAAATATTTTAGAAAAAAATTTTTTTAAAGATTATTTAAGTATACATAAAGAAAAGTCAGAAAAGAATCTGAACAGAAGAGAGCCGAAGTTACTCACAGCCCAACCCCTAAGATAACAACACCTGCAACCAACACACTCTGCTCTCTCTCTCCCTTCTTTTTGTTTTCTCGAGCTCCCTCTCTCCCTCCCTCCCCTTCCCTCCCCTCTCCCCCCCTCCCTGTTTCTTTCTTCTCTTGCCCTGCATCTGTCCATCCATGTACCCACCCCTTGGTTTTTCTTTTTATCTTTTTCCTGCTTCTTTTATGGTCCCCTGTGTGTCTTTCTGTCCTAGTATCATCCCCCCAACACACACAGAATCTTGTACTCTCTCTCTTTCTCTCTCTCTCCCCTCCACACCATCTCATTTTGTCTGCCCTCTCTTGGCAAGCCTAGCGTCACCCCTCCCACAAGGCTTGCAGTGGGATAGGGTAGCAGTGATTATCACTCACTTCTGACCAGAACTATGGAGCTGGAGGCGTAGGTCACAGGTCATTACCACCCTCTTCCAGGTGAGACCCTGGCCTCTGAGCAGCTACAGTCCCTGTCCAAGGCTCACAGCTCATAACTGTCCTCAAGTTCAGGAATTTCAAGACTCCAAGCTATACCCAGGTACTTTCTGCAACCTGGCATGTGCTCTATGATGCACACACATGCACAAGCATGTGCCGTCTTCCTCAGGGTACATGTGGCCAATAGGTCAGGCAGACCTAGGATGAGGGGGATGATGGATGGGGGCTAGGAAACAAACTGCTGGGAGCTGAACCCGTACCCCTCCCCAACTCCAGCCACCATGAGTACCTGTCTGCAAGAGTCTCTCTGGTTCACCCCTGATCCTACTGCCTCCACCTGGCTGACTACCTCTCCAGCAACCCACCCACCCAAACACTTGGCTATCTCAACCCCTGCCTTCTCCTCCATCCACATTCCATAAGTCCCCAGGGTGCCAACATTTGCCTCCCTGTGCATGATGCCCATTTGTTGTCCCTCCCCAGCCTCTTGCTACACCCTCCTCTCACCCCAGTCAAGCATTGCGCATGGGATTCCCACCGACAAGTGGCCTACCCCCAAGGCTGAGGGCCTAGATTCAAAGTACATCTGGGACCCACCACACCTGTGGGACCCTCCATCTGCTCCTGGGTGCTGGTCGCATGGTCTGATGCATGAATACATACGTGTGGAATGAATGCCACTCCTCCCCTCTCTACTCCTCCTCTTCCCCTCCACTCCCTCCCTTGTCTGCTCCTCTCTTCCTCTCCTGTCTCCTCCCTCTCTCCTCTCCTCCCCCATTCTGTCCACACAGTCTCCTTGGCCCTCAAATCCAGGACTTTAAATCACGATCTACACTACCACTCTTGAGTTTTTTATGAACCTCAGACCTCAAGATCTCATTCAGATGCCCCTGGCCTCCAAATCCTCCAGGCTCTGAACATCCTCCTCTCAGAAGTCAGCTGTCCCATGAACTGCCCCAAGCCCAGCTCTTCTAGCCTTGTCTCAGAAGCAACGTCATCCTTCCTACAGGTACTGGGGCACAAGAGGGCGATCCTTGGCTCTTTCCACTCCTCCAGCCCTGTGCGCCATCCATCAGCAATGGTTCCACTTCATTCAGGACAAACATCAAACCTGTGCATCAGGCCTCCAAGGATGTTGTGAGGTTAAACCGAAACCTAGGTAGTCAGGTATGGCAGCAAGCACCTTTACCAGCTGTGCCATCCCACCAGCCTGAGACAGAAGTCTCATCGCTGTTTGTCATTAAATACACGTGAGTGAGGAGGGTAGAGGGGCCTGTCGAGGGTCGCACAGCCACCGGGGGGGTGGGGCCCAAAGGAGACCACTGGTTCATCTGAGAGCAAGGACCAGCTCTTAGCATCCTCATTATTTGGTCTGTTAGCTCTTATTGAGCACCGACTACACTGTGACCTGGCTTCTGCCCTTCTGGAGCCCCCACTTGGGGGAGGGAGGGGGGAGTTGAGAGAACAGAGCAAATAAAGAAAATGTGAACTGCTATATATAGTGCATTGAGAACAATGGATGGATGGAGGGAATGCTCGCTTTAGCTTTGGTCTGTTTTTAGTTGACATATGCTAATTGTGTAGGTTACAGTGTGAGGTTTTGATACATGTATATGTTGCAAGATGAAAAATTGGATAATTAGTATATCCATCACCTCTCCCATTTGTTGTTTTATTGTGGGGAGACACCCAGTTCTCTCTTCCAGCAGCACTGGAATCTACAGTACACCCTTACTGGCCGGGGAGGGAGTTTATAAGATGACACACAAGGATGGAGATGAACAGTGAAGACAGCCAGCCACTGAGGAAGAGACCCCGGCGTGAATGAAGGCCTTAATGGAGGCTGGGCTTGGTGTGTTGTCAAGGGCTGGGAGGGTCAGAGGAGCTCAGAGGGATGATGGGGAGAGAGCTGGGGATGGCTGGGTATGGAAGGAGAGAAGTGACTCCTGCAAGTTGTCCTCTGACGTCTACATGTGGGCCATGATGTGCATATGTGTGTACATGCACTAAACAATTAAAAATTTTTAATTCTGTCTCCTAGCCCTGGGGAGTGTTGCCTATCATGCATGAAAATTCCATCGCACAGTATAATAGTGTGACCATGAGATGGTATAAAGGCAGCTTTTAGAACAAAGACTGCACCAGATACAAGAACTTAAATGTGTTCACTAAATGCAGAGACTGTTCAGCACAGGAGTTACTCTACAGAAAACTCAGAAATAACGAATCTAGCTATGCTTGGTGGCATACACCTGTGATCCCAGTGCTCAGGAGGCTGAGGCAGGAGGATCTAGAGTTTGAAGACAGCCTGGGCTACATGGTAAGACTTTCTTGAGAGAGACAGAGACAGAGAGAAAGAGAGAGAGAGAGAGAGACTATGGCTAGGGAAGGGGGGTTGGTAACTTGTTCAAGGTCATATCACCTTACCCCCTAAGCAGCCCCTTCCCAGCTCTGCTCAAAGGCTGGTCCTGGAAACAGGAGAGATTGCACAAATTCTAAAGGGAGATTGCACAAATTCTACACGTGGGCCATGATGTACGGTAAAGTAACACTCCTGCTGAGGGGCCTTATCAGAGCATGGTTTGAAACTAAGGTCCTGGAGCAAACCACCCCAGCCATAAAGCATTCTTGCTCTGAAAACACATCGTTCTGCCCCTTTCAGGCCCGAGGCCCTTTACAAACACCAACTTGGGTGGTGGGGAGGACACAACACAGGACACTCATATTCTTGAGTACTTAAACGCTCCTGCTGTTTGAATCAGTGTGGCCGCAGCCCTGGTTCTGGCCAGTCGGCCTCCTCCCCTCATTGACTAATACAAAGTCAGTTTCGATTATGGAGGTTGGTTTCCTTCTTTTTCTACCTGTGCCTTTTTCTACTGCCAGTGAGCACAGGGCTGTGGGGCAGATGGCAGGCTGACCAGTGCAGAGCTCAGAGAAAGGCAGGGCCAGGGGAGAAACGGAGCTGGGCAACATGGGGACAGGGTGGCAGGTCACTAAGCAGTAACCACAGGCACACCTACCCCTAGTTTGTCTCAACATGAGAATTTGGGCTTCTGTGCCTGGATTTGACATGGAATTCTGAAGCCCCCAGTGAGTCCCTGCATAGAATCACCACCTTGCTAACCATCAGGACTCTGCTCTTGCTCAGGTAAAGGTGTGGATGTTAATAAACCCCAGGGTGACCACCCAGGCATCTCCCCAGATGCTTAGACTGCACAGGCGAAGCGCCAGCAGGTGGGCTGGGGTCCAGGCCCATCCTGGAAAAGGCCTGCTGAGGGTTTCCATGGAGCCTATCTCCATGGCAACCAAACCTCAGTGGCAGGACTCCAGCAGAGCCAGAAAAGACAAGCTCCTTTCTTGTTCATATCCCAGGAGCCTACAGTTGGGGTGGGGGGGACCAGAGTGAGGACAGTCAAGCTTTCTGAACTAGGCTTGGGGGGTGGGCAGGAGAAGTGGAGGTCATCTCCCAGCTCAACAGGCAAGCCATAAAGCACCAGAATGTGGCACCCCATTTCACGCCTGTGTGCCTTTCTCTCCTCTTCCTGGCCTGCCTTGCCCCCTCCCTGCAGTTCTCCTGGCTGTCATTCAAGCCTTGCCTCTGACCCTATGGGCACAATCAGTTCTTCCTTCCCCTGGCCACCCAAGTCTCTTGTCACACATCCCTAGTGCATCTGGTTCACCCCAGAACTTGGGAAGGCAGGCACACCAAGAGTACAAGCTCTGAGAGCAAAGACCCGAGTTCAAGTCCTAACTCCACCTTGCACACGTGCTGACTTCAAGTAAGCCACTTCTGAGCGTCTATTCCCTCACCTGCCATTTTCCACCTGTGAGGTCTTCAGTAAGTATCCGGACCTCTCTGAAGCTGAGTTTCTTCACCTGAAAAATGTCACGATGCCAGGGAGGTGTCTGCAACACACTGAGCCTGACATAGGTGTCAGTACTGGAATGTGGTTCAGTTGGTAGAGTGCTTGCCTAGAATGCACAGAGTCCTAAATTCAATTCACAACTCCACATAAACCAGGCATGTTGCCATGCACCTGTAATCTCAGCACAGTGGAGGTAAAGGCAGGAGGATCAGAAGCCCAAGGTCATCTTTGGCAATATATTGAGTTCAAGGACAGCCTGGGCTACATGAGACTCTGTCTCAAAAACAAAAACAAAAAAATGTCAAGAACAGTTCTGGTTTGTGGTATATGCTACTTTCCTCTCCCCCGAGGAGTGGGCCACCCTCCCAACAGGGTCTGGATTTTCACACCCTGATCCCCCAGCCCTGTACTGAGCCCTCCATTCTGCCAGAGTTCCCAGCCTTCCAGGGTGAGGCTTTGAGAGGAAAGACGATTCCTGCTCCAAGCAGGGACTGGCATACAGCACAGCACTGACATTTCCAGCTGGACACAGAAAAGCAGGCATTGAGAGGGAGAATAGATGCCCCTGGGGCTTCCTAACAGCGGGGCCGACCTCCGGCAGTGTGTGTGTGTGTGTGTGTGTGTGTGTGTATCTGACATTCTAACACATGCGTACCCATGCTCTCACAAATTCTCACACATGTCAAACACAAACCTGACAGAGGAAGGTACCAGATTAATATCTGTCCCTGGGCCAGCTGCTCTGTGGACACTCTGCTCCATGGCTCAGAGACTGCCTCATGACATCATTTCATCATCAAAGTGCTCCCCCTGTAACCTCCCACTTCTGGGGGCTCTCTGGAGGTTCACAGGTAACAAGGCTCAGAGCTTGAAACAGAGGGCATGCTCCTTGTTCAGCCCAAGCTCAAAGGAGCCTGCCTTAGACAGCCCTGAGCAGTTCCTGCAGACTCCAGCTCCAAAGCTAGCCAACAAGGCAATGTGACTGGTTTCAGGTTACTCAGGGGTCTGAGCATAAGAAGCCACGCAGCTGGGTGGAGCAGGGTGCGGTGCTTAGCAGGCAGGAGCTGTTGACATGCACCTGTAATCTCAGCACAGTGGAGGTCAAGGCAGGTACTGTCACACTGGGACCAACAGAGGTGATTTTCTAAATAAACCACACTGGACTCTATACCTTCTCACACTTCACCTGCCTCTGAATCATTTGGGGAACTTCTGAAACAGACTGTAGGGCCTGCCCAGAGTGTCTGCAAGTGCAGCAGCTATGTGGGGCCTGGGCATGCAGTCTAACAAGATGTTGCTAGCCTAGGCTCCAGACATTGAGAACACTGTCCTCGATCCATGTTCCTCAACTTTGGCCTTGACCTGATGATGTCCTAGAGCCTAGGACAAGTCCCCAGAAATCCTGACATGACATGACCTAGAGCCCTATGTGGTAGTGTCTTAGACTCATTCTGTTGTTGTGACAAACACCATGAACACCATGTGAACAAGAGTGACTCAGGGGAGGAAAAGTTTGTCTTACACTTCCAGGGCACAATCGATCACTGAGAGAAGCCAGGGCAGGAAGTCAATGAGGAACAGAAGCAGCAACCATGGAGAGGAATGCTCTCTCTCTCTCTCTCTCTCTCTCTCTCTCTCTCTCTCTCACTCTCCCTCTCGCTCTCTCTCGCTCTCTCGACTTATACTCATCTACTTTTCTTACACAGCCCAGGCCCACCTACCTAGGATGGTACAGCCCACAAAGGGCTGGCCCGCTTACATCAATCATCAATCAAGATAATCCTTCACAGACTTGGCCACAGGCCAATCTGATCTGGGCAATCACTCAACTGAGACTCCCTCAGATGACTGACTCAAGGCTGTGTGAAGTTACTGACAGCTGAAGCTAACTAGGATGGTGATGTCTGGGGATGTAGTTCAGTTAGTGGAGTACTTGCATAGCATCCATAAAGCCCTGAGTTCAATCCCCAGCACTGCATAAACTGGGCCTGGTGGTACACACCTGTAATCTGAGCATTTGGGAGACAGAGGCAGGAAGATCAGAAATTCAAGAAAATCCTCTACTGTGTTGTGAGTTCAAGGCTAGGCTGAGATAAAAGAGACAGTGTCTAAAAATAAAAAGAAGCTCTGGGGAACCACAGCCCTAAGGAGACCTGGAAGGAACCCACCTGTGAGACCCACAGTACCATACCTGCTCTGGGGTGAGACCTGACCAAGTCTTTTAGGCTCACAATAATGAAAGCTAGTATTTCTGGGACACCATATACAGCAGGCACTGTGTTTGATACTTTACACCTGATAAGTCACTAAGTACCACTCCCCTGGGGGAGCCCACTGTGGACACTGCCATAGCTAGGAAGTGATGAAGGTGGGATCTATAAATAGTGCCATCTCCTGGGCTCTTGTACTTACTAAGGGGAGTGTACCCATTCATATTCTTGCAAAATACAGGTGGGGGGGGTTCTGTTTTGTGTCTTCCTGGAGAATTATATTAGTCACTTCTCTGTTGCTATGATAGAAACACTGACCAAAGCAATTTATAGAAAGAAGAGTTTATTTGAGCTTATGGTTCCAGGGGAATTAGAGTTCATCATGGCAGGGAGGCATGGCAGCAGAGGTGGCTAGAGGAGCAGCAGAAACCAAGTGCTACATCTTCCAGCAGGCACAGGAAACAAGAGAGCAACTGGAGATCCGGCAAGGCTTAAGAACTCTCTAAGCCCACCCCCAGTGACGTGCTTCCTCCAGGACAGCCACACCTTCTAAAACCTCCCCAAACAGCGTCACCATCTGGGGACAAAATGTCTGAATATTTGGAGCCTATGGGGGACATTTTCATTCAAACCACCACAAGAATCCAGCCAGATCAGACATAACGCATCCTTATAAATACCTGTCGATTTACCTTCTCCAAAGCTGTGGTCTTTAGTGCCCCCCCATGCCATCTCTGTCTAAATCCTTCCCCGCAAGCCCTGTCTCAGTTAAATAAGCTCCTTTGCAATTCAATTCAATTAACTAACACTGACTAAGACTGAGGACACAGCGATGCTGAGACACGGTGCCCAGGAAAGTGACCTGTCCAGGGCAAGTAAAAGCCATAGCCCAGGGTTCATCTAGGATGCTGTCTTTAAGGATGTGAACGAGGAACCAGAAGGGAGGCACAACTGGAACAGTCATCAACATCTTCTCTCCCCTGTAAACCCTCAAGTCAGGCATCCTGGGGGCTTCTGTCAGGTCCCCAAGAAAAGATTTAGAGCCAGAAGTGGTGGTGCATGCCTGTAATCCCAGCACTCTGAAGTCAAGGGCAGGATATTAGGAGTTCAAGGTTATCCTCAGTTATATGAGTTTGAGGCCAATCTAGGCTACATGAGCCCCTGTTTCAAAAGGAACAGTAAACAATGACTCAGAGTTGGGGACTGGCAGGAGAGAGAGACAGACAGACAGACACAAAGAGAGAAGAGACAGAGAGGCAGAGACAGAGACAGAGAGAGACAGGTAACAGCATTCTTCTATGGTCTCAGCTTCTGTTCCTCTTGAATTCTTGCCTGGCTTCCCGCAGTGATGGACTGTGATCTGGAAATGAAAGCCAAATAAACCTTTTCTTCCCCTAAATCGCCTTTGTTCGTGGTATTTGTCACAGCAACAGAATGAAACTAGGATACCCCACCACCATCACAAACACCCAGCCTTAGGGAGGAAACAGTACCTGTTAACATCTCAGCCTGGTTCAGCTCCTAGTCTCTACCTGCCTGGTCTTCCTAGCCTAGCCAGGCACCTTCCCACAAGAGACGCAGTCCCTCCTCTGCCTGGAAGCCGCAACACCAGGGCTTCTGCTTCCCTCCCACCCCCACCCCCATCTGCTCTGAATCCATCTCCAAAAAAAACTATGAACATCATCCTTGGAACTTTCTAAGTTTTAAGTGTGAACATAGTAAATAGCCACAAATTTACCCAACTTGGGAGATAGCATTTTTTATTTTTAGACAGGATCTCACCATATAGCCCATTTTTGTTTGTTTCCTTGCTTGCTTGCTTGTTTGTTTAGAAGTCTTTTTGAGACAGGGTTTCCCTGTAGCCCCAGCTGGCCTAGAACTTGCTTTATAGACCAGGCTAACCTCCATCTCACACAGAGCCACCTGCCTCTGCCTCCTGAGTGCTGGGATTAAAGGTGTACACCACACCTGGCTCTTGTTTTCAGTTTTTATTTTATTCTATCTCATTTTTATTTAATATGTATGAGTGTTATGCCTGCATGTGTATAAGTCCGCCTGTGTTGTGCAATGCCCACAGAGGATGGAAGAGGCTGTTGGATCCCCTGGAACTGGAGTTATGGACAGTTGTTAGCTGTCACGTGGGTGCTAGGATTCGAACCCAGGTCTTCTGTAAGAACAACCAGTGTTCTTGACCACTGAGCCATCTCTCCAGCCCCCATTAGGTGGGAATTTTAAAAAACAGAAGTAGGGCCAGTGGGATGGTAGCAGCAGGTAAAGGTGCTTGCCACTAAGCCGGAGTTCTATCCCCAGAGAACGGGCTCTCACAAGTTATCCTCTGACCTCTATATGTGATGCATGAGCACCTGTATACACACACACACACACACACACACACACACACACACACACACACACACAAAATCAGTCAATCAATAAATGCAATAAAATTTTAAAATTAGTGAATAAAAATACAAGTAGCAATTTCTTAGCAGGTATAAGTAGCAGGGAAGAAAAAAAACAGAAGAGCTCTCTCTTTCTCTCTCTCTCTCCCTCTGAGAGACTCTGCTGACCAACCAGGGCCAACAGCCCAGAGAAGCAGAGTGAGTTGCCCAAGGGCCCACAGCAAGCCAGTGCCAGAGTCCATATAAGGCCCAGAACATCCAACCCCCTAGCCAGGTCTCCTTGGGACCCCACAGGACACCCTCACCTGACACACCTGCTCTACAGCATTCCTGTCCTCAAGCAAGCTTGTGGCTTCAGGTGATACCCCCAACCCATACCTCTCCCTCTGGCAGCCCCAGCTAGAGTCTCCCCACACTCTTCAGACTCTGGAGATCTAACTCTGCACTCCCTTCCTTTACTTTGGAACCCACCCCACCTGTGTTCCACCATTTCAGTGGCTCAAGTCAGCACTGTGGATATGGCCTTGAGGACATCCCCTGTTGTTACCCTCACTGCTGACAGTAAGCCAGCAGGGTGCCAGCCTCCACCCCATGAGCATATCCACCTTACTGTGTCCCCTTCCTCCATCAGAACCCCACACCTCTCTAGTACCTGCTTCCCTTCAAGAAGTGTGGGCTATGCAGGGCCTCAAGAGGGTGTAGGACTAAGCAAAACAGACCAGCAGCTGCAAGAGAAACCCATGCTGGACCACACCCTTTTCCTGTCCAGACACCCTGAGTGGCTCCCATGACCATTGAGGTCAAGTGAAAACTCCCCCTCCAGGTACCACAGCCCCAATGGATCCTTCCAGGTGGGTTTCCTGCCATTCTACCTCACTAAAGCCCATCCAAACACCCCAGGTCAGAAGTCACCTCCACCACCCAGCACTGCACACACCTGGCAGTGAGCTTTGTCCTCTACTGGAATCCCATCAACACCTGAGTTTCCTGTCTGCCTCCCAGATGGGCCCTGTGACTCCTGCAACTCAGCAGGCTGAGCCAAAGCCAAGCACAGAGCCTGGAACAGTGGGACTTGGGCATGTTGCACTGATGGATGGATCAAGGTAAGCATGGGTGGAGCCAAAGTCCAGCTACTTTTACATAATATTTCAGGGCTGATGCACTTGTTTTCTGGAAGTCCTGCCATTGTCTAACCATCCAATTACAGTAATGCCCTTCTTTCCCAAGCCAGGGCTCAGAGCCACCTCCAGACCTGAGCCTCCCAGCCAGCGGGGGAAGAAGGTGCCCCTGAGAAAAGTCGGGCCAGCCTGCGGTGTGAGGGGGTGAGTCACCTTCTGGCCACAAGTCAAGAAGCTCCTCGAATCCTTGTTTGGAGAAGGCAGGGAGCAGCACTCAGAGCCCGGGAAACCACAGCCCCCAGACAGGATGGCAGTAGGAATCACCACCGAGGCCCAGAGAGAAACAGGAGGACACACAGAAGGACCCAGGTGAGGGAGAGAGAGAGGGACTGCAGAGTGAGGGTGCAGCCAGACCCGACCAGAGTAGCAGGCGGAGGGAGGGCATGTGCGCATGAAGCCACCAAGAGCGCTCAGCGAGTCAGGCTCCACTCGCGCGCCCAGGACTCCAGTGTGGGCAAAGTGGAGCCAATGAGCTGCCAGGCCCGGGCATTACCTCACCGGAACAGGCTGCCATTGGCTGCCCCAGTTTCCCAGCGCGCTGTTGCTATGATAGTCCAGGCTGGGTTGGCGCAGGGATGCCAGGAGGCGGCTCCAAAGAGGGAGCCACTTGCATCCACCGCTCGCCCCCCCCTTTTCCCCAGGGATCCCCATTCAGCCCCAGGGGCCTCTGCTTGGTCCCCAAGAGGAAAATCGAGCTCCTGCAGGCCAAACGGGGACCAGAACTCCTCCAGTGACGCCAATCACCTCCGGGCCACAGCCCAGCCTCCATCAGGTGCCAGACCCACCCTTTCCTGAGTTCCCATCCGGACACTACACAGGCCCCTGCCGACAGCTAAGCAAACATGTCGTACATCACCGTGTAGGGCCGCGCTGGGCTCTGTAGGTGTGCAGGAGCCCCTCCCCAGCTGAGCAAGCAAACAGCAGAAACTGCAAGCCTGTGTTAAAGACCTATGGGAGTCCCAACTCAACCACCAGGTCAGGAAGGCTTGTGGGAAGACAAGAAGGCAGGGATGGAGGAGCTCGCCAGATGATGGAGGATAGCGAAGGGGTCCCAGCCGGTGCAGACCAGACTTGAGACACAGGCAGCACTTGGGGCTTTCTGGCAGGAAATTAGATGCTGGGTTGAGAAGAATAGAAAGGAGGGTGAGTTTGGGGCAAATCTGAAAGAGGATGCAGGAGCAGGTCCCAAAGGGTTTGAAAGCGATGAGAAAGAGTCCTGGACAGCACCCAAGGCACCTGGAGTGAAAGGGGAGGGGGTGCCTTGCATTCTGGCTGCTGTGAAGGGCAAGGCTGGGGGGTGGCGGTGGGGGGGGGTTGCGGTTAGGAGACCAGATTCTGCTGGAGGAAGAGAGGGATGCTGAGCCCCTTAGCTGGAGTGGAGACAGAGAAGACCAAACTTATGAGGTGCAAAGGAAGGAGAGCCCCCAGGTCAGGCCACTGAGTACATGGCACCACATCACTTGGGTAGCTGAGTAGGCTTCTGGACAACCTAGCAGGATCCTCATGACCGCCCCCCCCCCACAGCATCCATGCGGTCTGTGTATGCAACAGTTGTTTCAAAAGCTGTATTGTACTGAAAATATCATGGTCCCCACCCCATGCATCTCCCCCCCACCCCCCCCCCACATCCCCCCCCCCCCCCCCACCCTTCCCCCCCCCCCCGCTAGTACTTGGCACAGATCTTCATCCCAAACCCAACCCACAATTAAGCTCATCCAAGCCCCACCAGCCCCTACCTCATGATCTGCACTTTGGTCCAGCCTCCCTCCTCTTCAGCCTCCCCTCTATCCAGCCTCCATGCCTCTCTGGCCTCTGGCAGCATGTGTAGTAATGTCTCAGTCCCCCACATAGGAGGAAACTCTACTCATCCCTTAGGACAGATTTCCAAAGACTAGTGAGTCCCCAGGGCCAGCACAGGGACCGTGTGCTACCTGGCACATAGTGACCATCCCACCAGTCCATTGTGGTGATGATTGATCCTCACTGAGCTCACTGAGCATGGGAGCAGGCGAAGAGATCTAGTTAAGTTAGCTCACTGGGGACAGCCCTGCAGTGGGGCATTTGCTTAGCTCAGCACAAAGCACTGTTTTCACTTCTTGTCACGCTGTGGTCTTCTCATACATGCTCTTGGGGAAAAGCACAAGATAAGGCATTAATATAATACTGAGACCAGATTCCAGGGTTTTTATCATGATGCCACACTAATACCATCAACATCTCACCCCAAATCTGGTAGATACCCTCTCCCAAAGAACCATCTAGAAGAAACTAGCAGTTTCATTAATGTCATGAAAGTCAATCTGGTGCTCCTGAAGGTCAGAGCTGGTAATGCCCTTGAAACCTTCTGACCGGACCTTTGGTCCTACAGATGAGTAACTTGGGACCAGTGGAGAGATGTGACTGCCCAGAGTCCCACACTTGAGCTAACCAGTGGATTCTAGAAAGCCCATAAACTAGGTCTGAGCTGTCTGGGCCCTGGATCTGGACCACCCAGACTATCTTTCCTTATGGCCTCTGTAATAGAGGAAGGAAGTTTTGGTAGTTGGATGGGAAGATAGGAGTCAAGGGATGTTTGCTGTGGCTTCTGTTCTGATCAGCATCACAGGCTGGATTCCCGCTCCCAAGGTCAAATGTCAGAGCCCAGAAGCAGCCCAATTTAATTTACATAAACAGCTTGGCGAGGCTCTGGGTACAGCCTGCACAACCATCTGGGGTTCTGCAATGATGGGGTTGCCGCTGATTTCAACATGACTTGGAAGGACTGACGGTAAGGACCTGAGAAAGTCAGCAGCTCTGAGGTCCATACCAGGGTCCCCAAGATGGCAGTGCAATGTGCCTCGCCAGGCCTCTTGGTGGCTAGAGGCGTAGATGAGTGGGGCTGCGCTGAAGGGGAGACTGAGGTCCACAACAAGACCATCCTAAGGCCTTCCTTACTGTGCTCAATGCCTGTGTTCCTCCAACAGTCCTAAGTTTCCCCTGAACCAGCAGGGCTAGATGGGATAGAAAATTACATTTCCCAGACAACCTTACAGTGAGTTCTAGATGGGTTCTACCAGTGGGAAGAATCCATACAAGATTAGGTGGCCAAACGGAAGTAAACATCATTCTGCTTCCACAAGTATTGTCAGGTGGGCTCCCAGCTCCCCTCTCCTCACCAGTGTCCGGGCCGACGATGGTGGGTCAGGCTCATGAGCTCCAAGTGACAACTTCCTTTCATTCCACTGGCCCTTCCGGGGACTTGAAAGACGTTCCCTGAGCTGAGAAGAACCTGGAGTAGTTTTGGTTTTTCTGACTGGATACCAAGAAAACCATTTATCAAAGACCTATGAGTGCCTGCCCTGAGCTAAGAGCATGAAACCAAGCAACGGTGGGCAGAGTGTGGGGCCAAAACACAGGCAAAGCTGTACAGGGCCTTCCAACCATAGGACAAGTTTAGGTCCAGTCTGGCCTCCTTTGTGTTAATTTTTATTTTTCATTATTGCCACGGGGAAGGGTATGCACATGCCATGGCACAAGTGCAGAGGTCAAAGGACAACTTTGTAGAGTCTATTCGCCCATCTTTCCATTGGGTCCTAGGGATCAAACTCAGATTGCTAGACTTCTACAGCAAGAGCTCTCCTCACTAAACCAACTCCACCCCCATTTTTTCCTTTTGAAGCAGGGTCTCATGTATTCTCAAACTCCCTGAATAACTAAAGGTGACCTTGAATGTCTCATTGTCCTCCACCTCTTGGGTGCTGGACTTACAGGCACACCACCATACCATGTCTGGCTTTATACAGTGCTAGAGATCAAACCCAGGACTCCATGCATGCTAGGAAAGTACTACATCAACTGAGCCACATCCTAGCCCTTATTTTGCTTTTTGTTGAGACAGAGTCTCAATACATAACCCAAGCTGACCTCAAACTTGAATTCATCTTGCCTCAGACTTAGACTGCTGAGTGCTGGGATCACAGGTGTACATAAAAGTATGCTATGCAGGGCAGGCATCTGCAGGGTTTAAGGTAGAACAGGGAGAGAGTTGAGAATTATTTAAGACCTCAGACTGGAGGTGACAGAGGCTGGCGGGGAGAGCTGCTGGGCTCACCATGGGGTCTGATGAGGGCAGCATACCACCCAGCAAGACCACCAGCAAACCAAAAACAAAGCCCGTGTTCCAGTGGAAGTAGCCAAGCCTACAACCCAGGAGGAGGGGGATAGCAAGTAGGAACAGAGGAGACAGCTGTACATGGCAAGTAGGTTGGTATCAACTGGCTTTCAGGGATTCCTGTGGGTTAAGGATTTTCAGTGTTTCATGGGCCCAAGAAAGAAGAGGGCCACCTCCCTACTTGGCACAAGGACCCCTGGGAACTGGGGGCCTCATAACACAGGGGTATCAGAGTCAACCAAAGCAACTGGGGTGGAGGCTCAGCAAGGTCCTCAGAAGGGAATTCAGAGGTTTGGGCTGTGGTTTGGGTTTGGGTTTTTGTGGTGCTGGGGACTGAACTCAGGACCTTGTGCATGCTAAGTAAGCACTCTACTACTGAGCTACATCCCCAGCCTGGCATGCAGTTTCCAGCCAGGATCTCTGGGTCAAGGCACCACTCTCAGAATCTTGCATTCCAAGGTGACCACTAGAGCGGCAGGTATGTGGGATCTGTTCAGAGGTAGAGTTGATGGTTGCTGTGGAAAGAGGACTCGTAACTGACCAATGGACTTCCAAACACACAGGGCACAGTTTTTGAGGTTAGCCCTCCTACTGAAAATAAAGATGGATGATAAAATTTTTTTAAACTTCTTCAAAGAAATGAAGAGCTAATGAGATACCAAGTAATAGCTGGGTGGGTTGGAAGGAAATACAAACTGAGAATAACAAGGACAGACACAATGTCAAAAATAGAGGAGAGAAGCTGGGTGTGGTGGTGCGCACCTTTAATTCCAGAAGCAGACAGATCTCAGGGAGGTCGAGGCCAGCTTGGTCTACGTAGCGTAGCTGATTTCCAGGCCAGCTGGAGCTAGTTGGAGACGCTGTCTCAAAAAAGACCAAAGTCGGGCGTGGTGGCGCATGCCTATAATCCCAGCACTCGGGAGGCAGAGGCAGGCAGATCTCTGTGAGTTCGAGGCCAGCCTGGTCTACATAGTGAGTTCCAGGACAGCTGGGGCTACAGGGAGACCCTGTCTCAAAAAGACTGAAAAAAAAAAAAGACCAAAAATAAATAGAGGAGAGAGCCAGGCATGGTGGAGCACACCTACGATTCCAGCACTCAGGAGGCTGAGTGTTCAAGGTCATCCTTGGCTACATATCAAATTCAAAGCCAGCTTGGACAATACCAGACCCTGTCTCCAAAACAAAAATCGAAGGTATAGCTACCCATGCCACAGGCTCCACAAAGAAGGGAACGAATGGGTGGGATGCCTCTGTGGTGGAGCATTAGCTTAGCATGTGTGAGATCCTGGGTTCTACCCTCAAGGCTGGAGGAAAGGAAAAGATGAAAACCTTCATGCCAGTTAATTTTGGTATTTTAGGTAAAGTGAGGAAAGCTCTAGAAAAACGTAACTTATCAGGGCCAGCCAGATGGCTCAGCAGGTGAAAATGCTCATTGTACACACCTGGCCACCTGAGCTGGCACCCACACGAAAGGAGAGAACCAACTCCTGAAAGGTGTTTTCTGACTACATAAAGCATCCTGGCAGATGCATACTCTCCCATTCTCTCTCTCTCTCTCTCTCTCTCTCTCTCTCTCTCTCTCTCTCTCCCCTCCCTCCCTCCCTCCCCCGCCTCTCTCTTAGGTAAATGTAGCTTGTCAATACAAAGACAAGGCGGGAAATGTCACAGCCACTTTGGAAAAGACTTTAGCTCATTGAGAAGTTGAAACCATTCCATGACCAGTGACTCTAATGCCAGGAACAAAGCTCATACATTCATGTACACGTGTATCATAAAGATGTATGGAGATCCCTTTACACCACAGAAACACTGTTAATAATAGCTGACTGTGGAAACAACCAGAGCAGAATGTGCCAGTAGTCAGAAGACAGAATTTTATTAGAATTTCTCCACAGAGAACAAATATTCAGGTAACAGATATATTAGTTACCCTGAATTTTTTTTTTTGAGACAGGATCTCCTGTATTTCAGGCTGGCCCCCAACTCACTCTGTAGCTGAAAATGGTCTTGACTTCTGATTCTCCTGCCTGCACCTCCCAAATGTCAGGATTGCAGACATGTAGCTATCCTCTTTTGATCACTGCAAGATATAAACATGTTCAAACTTCATATGACACTGAATGCAATTGTACAATTGTAAGGCACACACATCACAGTGCACTGTGGAATAATACACAGCAATAAAAATGGATGGACTACAGTTATATGTAACAAGATAAGTATTATAAATGAAGATACAGCTCCCTTTTTATATTATTTCTGTGTGATTTAGTCAATATAAAGTTCAAATATAGGCAAAACTTAAATGCACACTCACATTATAAGAGATTCACAAAAAAACTTTTGAGTTCTAACACTGTTATTCTTTGACCTGGATGATGAATATGTGGGTGTTAAATAAATGCAGTTATTTTGCATACTTTCTTTTAAAAGTTTTTATTAGCATATATTAATTATACATAATAATGGGTTTCATTGTGATATTTTCACCCATGTATATAATGAATTTTGATCATATTCAACTCCCATGACCCTTTCTTTTCTTTTTTCTTTTTGGTTCTTTTGAGACAGGGTCTCCTTGTAGCCCCAGCTGGCCTGGAAATCACTATGTAGATCACGCTGTCCTGGATCTCATGAAGATCCGCCTGCCTCTGCTCCTTCTACTTATGTATCTTTTATTTGGGGGAAACCAGTGAATTTAATTAGGGTTAATTACAGGAGCATTGGAGATGGGTTGTTTATAGGAGCTGGGTAACTTACATTTTCATGTTCTTTCTGTACAGGTTTCTGTTTTATAAAATAAAATAAAAAGTATTTCAATGACCAGAGCCAGGCCACTGGATAAACAGAGGTGCCCACTTTTGACTTCGTGGTGTGTGGTTTCAGAGGAAGAGCTAAGGCAGGGGGACTAACAATCTGCACTAAGAGATCCTTTTCTCTTGGGTCAAATTCACCATGCCTGCTGGCTGTTTGAGACCATCTGTCGTGAGCAGTCCAGTATAGGATCTCAGGGGTAAGAGCAGACTCCATCAAAGCTGAAGAAGAATTGGAGGAAAATATTCACAACAGACATGTCTAGCTAAGAACTCACGTCTAGAACATCTAAGTCACTCCTACAAATGAATTAAAAACATGGGTGTGAGGCTGGGGTTCGTGTGGCTTCAAATTAAGACAGTACGCAGGGAACGAAGGGAAACCTGTAGCATGGTTCTCCAGTAATTTAAGAGCGTGGCCACTTCCAGGACGTGGCCTAGAGATGCATATAGAGTTACATAAGTCCCATCTAAAGGCAAAAGGTTAGACATTAGTGGTGTAGCCAATGGAAACTCACTAAGCGGGAGCCAAATCTCTTTGACCCATGTTCCATGACCCAGTCTTGAAAATGCAACCAAATAAAATACCTCTGTGTCGTAGCTGTGTCAGGGCCCGATGTTTCTACCAAGGGGCTTAAGAAATAAAAAAGAAAAAAGACAAGGTCTCGTGTAGCCCAAGCTGGCCTCAGACTCTCTATATGGCCTTGAAATTCTGATCTTCCTGCCTCCTCCACCTCTCCAGTGCTGAGATTACAGATGTGTGTCACCATGTCCAGCTTAAGCAATGCTGGGGGTGGAACCCAGGGCTTTGAGGATGCTAGACAAGCACTCTGGCAATTAAGCCATATCCCCAGCTCTCTGCCAACTGTCTTTAACTTTTAAAACAGGTTCCATTCCCAATCACTGAAAAAATAAAAACAGAGATCCCAGACAGAAACTATCTTTAAGACAACAAGACAAGGGAGAAATGAACCCATAACACTACTAATAGTTTTGTGTGTGCTATGTTTGCAGTTGTAATAAGACAGTTCATTATTTTTTAAAAACTATTTTATGTATATGAGTATTATGCCTGCATGTATGAAAGGGCACCCATGTCATGCGATACCTGTGGAAGCCAGAAGAGGGCATCAGACCCTCTGGAACTGGAGTTACAGATGGTTGTTAGCCACCATGTGGGTGTTGGGATTTGAAACCAGGTGTTCTGTAAGAGCAGCCACTGCTCTTAACTGATGAGCCATCTCTCCAACCTCTCATAATTATTTTATTTTTATTTTCTACATGCTTGTTATGATTTTTTTAGAGATTCCCCCCAGGTAGCTCAGTCTGGACCCAAACTTGGGATCCTCCTGCCTCAGCATCCCAAGTGATAGTATGACAGGTGTGTGCCACCATGCCTGGTCTTTATGATATTTAAAACAAAATCTAAGCAACTAAAATTTTTTTTTTGGTCTTTTTGAGACAGGGTCTCCCTGTAGCCTCTGCTGTCCTGAAACTCACTATGTAGACCAGGCTGACCTTGAACTCACAGAGATTCACCTGCCTCTGCCTCCCAAGTGCTGGGATTAAAGGTGTGCGCCACCATGCCCCAGCTAAGCAACTAATTTTACATATGATTAGATTTACAGAAGTTGCTTAAGTGCTTAGGAATAATTTGTTCATCATCTTTGTAAAGCTCCCTTGTCAGGTGTTTGAAGTATTTGAATTGGATAAATTAAATTTGTAATTGTAGTTTGAAATATCTAAAGGAATTCACTTAATTAAATTTTTGAATGGTGTTAAAAGTTTGTGACAATTTAATCCGTCAAATTTATGGCTTCATTGACTACAAATCAATGAAAAAGTAAATGCCATTTTACTTTCTGTAAAAATTACTAAGTTTATAAATAAAATATCAAGATCCATAAGAAGAAAGGAAAGGCCAAAGAAAAAGACTCTGAAATCCATGATATTAAGAAATTAAATATGGACTGAAATATAGGTTGATGTATTTGTCCCTCACTAAGTGAATTCTCACACCTGAGGGCTTACACAAAAAGAATAGAAAAAGAAAAGTTGTCTTAAAACATATTAAACAAACAAGCACCCTGAAGTGGTGTAGCTGGGCTGCCTGAACTCCACAAGTCAGGTGGGAGAATGAGGTGTGTGCTAAGCCAGTCGGTGTTGTTCTCCTGTGGGGATCAAGGATCTTGCTGGGTTATTTCCCACAGCTATTTCTCACCAGGCACCTGGGGGCACTCCAGCACGGTCCATCCTGGGTGGACTCCTTGGCATCTTTAAGATACTGATCCACCTGGTTATTTACACTCTGGTGGGGGTTCCTTCTGCTACAAGACGTCTCATTGCGCCCTCCCCCAAGAGCATCTGTGAACACCTGCACACTCACTATGATTATTGTTTTTTTTTTCAGCACCAGGGATTAAACCCGGGGACTTGTGCCTGGTAGGCATAGCCCCCACCCTCTGACTTTTTGTTTTGAGATAAGATCTCATTATGTTGCTCAGATTGACCTTGAACTCTATCTTGAACTTGACAAATCTCCTGTCTCAGCCTCCCAGATATCTGAGATCACATGTTGTTTATTTATTTGTATTTGAAGCCCAGTCTGCTGTAGCCCAGGTTGGCCTAGAACTCACTATCTAGTGGAGAATGGCCTTGAACTTCTGCCTCTACCTCCCAAGCTCTAAGATTACTGTGGCATGTATCTCCATGTCTGGTTTATGTGTTGCTGGGGATCAAACCCAGGGCTTTGTGCATGCTAGGCAAGCATTCTACCCACTGAGCTACCTGTCCCTGCCCTAACTAGGAGATTTTAAAGAACAAGTAATAGCAGATCACTGTTTTTGTTTTGTTTTAAAATGCTTTATTTTGGGTAGAAATTTTTGAAGGTTTCTATATAGGTATTTCACAATGCTTTTGAAATACTTGAGTGTTAATTGGTTGGCGTTAGATGAGCCAGGAAACCCACAGGGGCTCCCTCATGCTGCCTTCCAGTTTATCTTGGGAGCAGATTCAGCTTCTGTGTAGAAATGTCTGCCCTTTCCTTCTGGGTACAGAGCCCTCCCCACAGGGCCCTCCCTCCCCACAGGGCCCCCCTCCCCATAGGGCCCCCCTCCCCACAGGGCCCAGCCACCTGCCTTCTCTGATCTCACCAAGCCACTTGCATTTCCTGTTTTTGTGTTTTTTTCCAAACTCACAGCCCAAACATAATTTTTTATTGCAACTATTTTTAAAAATAGGACTGGAGAGATGACTCATCAGTTAAGAACATGTACTACCCTTCCAGAGGACCAAGTTCAATCCCCAGCAACCACACTGGGCAGCTAACAACCATCTATAACTCCAGCTCCTGGGGGGATCCAATGCTTCTGGCTTCCTCGAGCACCTGCACTCACATGTACATAGACACACATAGACACGCACACACACACACACACACACAATTAAAATTTCTCTTACTGTAAAAATACAAAACCATGAAGGATTAAAGATGATCTGATTTAATCAGATGGCCAGCTCACATCATCTCTGTATCGATTCTATGGATTTCCCCTTAGTGGCCTAATAGTCTTCTTGAAGAAAAAATAAATGCAGCTTAAGCCTTCAAATACATTCTGTGAAATGTGAATTAGCCTTTGAAGAAAATTCTGATTCTGATCTCTCCTCTTGGTTTTTTTGGCTCCGTACACAAAGGATCTGGAAAGTCTCCCAGGAGGGCAAGGGGGTCCCCAGGAGGTACACTCCTCTGAGGTCCTTGGCCAAGTCTGATGGCTTAGACCACCAGAGCACTTAATCCTAACAGTATAGTGGCACATGCCTGTGATCCCAGCACTCTGGAGGTGGCATCAGGATTTTGAGCTCAAGGCCTTCCTGGGCAACACACTGAAGCCCTGTATCCAAAAGGACAGAACAAGAACGCCTAACTCCCTCCCCAGAATGTAAGAGAATCCCGCTGCGTGTAGTAGTGGAGTGTGAGAAACGTTTGCAGGGCTGACTTTGGACAGTGTTCCATTCTGAGGCAGTGCACATTGGAGCAGGACAGTAGCGATAATTGTCTTTTTTGTTTTTATTTTTTGAGGCAGGGTCTGGAACTCATTATGTAGAGTAGGCTGGCCTTGAAACTCAGAGATCTGCCTGAGTTGAGTCTTATCTCTCATTACTCCTCTTGGGAGACCCTGGGGCCAAACTAAATGTTAGTTTAATAACTGACCATCATTTTTAACACTTTGGTGGGGCCAGAGGCATAAGGTTGCACATATCTGAGGCTGGCCTCAAACTCACTGTGTAGCCAACGATCAACTTGAATTTCAGATTCTCCTGCCTTTTAAGTGCTGGGATTACAAGCACGTACCTAGTTTATGTGGTGCTGGAGGTTAAATCCAGGGATCCTTGCATGCTAGGCAAGCACTCTGCTAACTGAGCTACATCCCCAGCTCCTCTTTAAACTTTGATCTTACAATGTGAAAACCAAAGGTCAGAAAAGGAAAAGACATCCTCTCAAGGCACCTGATTAAGCAGTGACAGACCCCAGGAGACTAGCGCTGGTCTCTCCTCTCTGCCCCTTTTTATACCTCACAGTTATTAGGATTTTTCTCCTAGGACCCATCCTGGGGGCTTCACACCTAGAGCTGGTTAAGGGAAGACTGAAGCAGGGCCTGGGATGCTCACTTGTTCAGGGAGCAACCAGGCTTCTCAGAAGGCCCACATCTGCATTTGCTCCAGAATCAAGATTCACAGTGCTATGTAGGGCCGTGAGCAAATTGCGAGCTGTTCTAGTTTGCCCGCAATTACTGTGACAAAACACTCTGACCAATACCTACTTGGGGAGGAAACAATTTATTTATCTTACATCTCCTGGGTCATAGTTCATCAGGGAACTATGGACAGGAACCTGGAGGCAGGAGTTGGAGCACAGGCCATGGAGGAACACTGCTTACTGGCTTGCTCCCCTGGCCCCTGCTCAGCCTGCTTTCTCATGCAACACTGGCCCACCTGCCCAGGGGTGGCACCACCCACAGTGGGCTGGGCCCTCCCACATCACTCAACAATCAAGAAGATGCCCCATGTACATGGCCACAGGCCAGTCCAATGAAGGAAATTCCCCAATTGAGGCTCCCTAAACCCAGGTGTATCAAGTTGACACTAAAGCTCTCCAGCACACCACCATGAAGACAGATGGGCAGAAGTTAACATTACCTGACCAAGACTCCTGGGGTCCTTGACACACATTGGAATGCAGCAGGTCACTTGAACTTCACCTTTTTTCTCCACAATAGTGAAATAACTCAATTGACTCCCACTTTGAGGGCCTGGAACATGAGCACCTCTGCAGGTCTATTCATGTGGCTGATTCGAGGAGGGATTTGATGCCCACCTCTGGGGGTTACGACTAGGGAGAATGGGGTTTGCGTGGTCTCTGAGTAAATAGGACCCAGGACTACAGAACAGCCCTGTCTCTGGCATCCATTGCCTCTTGAAAAAATGCCATCTCAACCCTGGAGGACAGACAGACTTCCATCTGGAAATTTTTATTTATTTTGCCTATCTCTAGAAAAGTCTATGGCCATGAATTGAGAAAAAAATCTGTTTCTGTACCAAGAAAACTCTTGGCCTGGTCTAGTGGCCACAGACCTGTAATCCCAACTACTAGAGAAGCTGAGATAGGAGAATGGAAAGTTCAAGGCTAGCCTGGGCCACAGAGCAAGTCCAGGATCATCTTGGGTAACTTAGTGAGATACTGTCTCAAAATAAGAAGCAAAAAAAAAGGACTAGGGGTGTGGCTCAAAATAAGAAGTAAAAAAAAAGGACTAAGAGTGCTTGCCAAACTTGCATGAGGTCCTACATTCAATCCCCAGGAAAGAAAAGAAGGAACGAAAGAAGGAAGAAAGGGAGGGAGGGAGGGAGGGAGGAAAGAAAGAGAGAAAGAAAGAGGAAGAAGGAAAGGAGAGGAAGGGAGAGAGAGAGACAGAGACAGAGACAGAAACAGAAGCTAGTTCTTAGTAGTCGCTCTGGAAAATTCCACCCAGGTCCAGGAAAGTGCTACACATCTCTGGCTAGCCCTCTGTGTTAAACTGTAAGCAACTTTCCCTTCCTGATTATGAAAAATACTCTGCCTAGAATTCTAGAAAATACCATATCTAGAAATCCAGAAACCCTTTCATTGTGTGGTGTGGAAAGCCTACTGTCTTAGTCCAGTCAGACTCTGATTCTGGAAGCCTTGCACAGTGCTGGTAGATAGGAAACAGGCTGGGGCAGGGCTGACTGGTAGCAGTCACCAGCTTCCCGTGAGGTGCTGCTCCCAGTGGCCCTTTGCAAGTCATCCAGGTCACAGTGCAGAAGCAGGATTAGAAGAGAATAGGATTCTCACAGCTCCCTGGGAGATGAGGCCTCTGACCTGTTCTAGAAAGGCTCTGGAAAACCCTCCCTCATCTCTGAGGAGCCTCCTGACAACCTGGCCCAGGGGACCACTGTCGCTCTGAGGATATCCCCAGGGACACTTCACCTCTGCCTCAGGAAGCCGTTGGATCTCTGACTTTGGAGGGCTTTTGCTGACAAATGTAAGAAAAGACACTTTGTAAAACTCAAAGCCTGAGGCTGGCAAGCTGCAAATGCTTAGTAAACGTGTGCAGAATGAAGGAGTGGTCCTGAGAGATCTCTGCAAACTGCACCACACATCACAAGCCATGGATATTATTCTTACTGTGACTAAATAAAGCCGTTATCAGGGGTATTATGGGAAATTCCATATTTCTCCCTAACGAGCTCTTTTTCTTCTGAGTTTTCACCAGACAGGGAGGAGAGGGCCTGGCTCACAGTGGGCATCAATACGCATTTGATAGATGAGAGGACGCATGCATGGGTAAATGAGGGGGGTCTATGGATGGATGAATCGCTATGCCAATGAAAGATGGATGGAGTGGCCAACACGTCTGCCTACTCAACAGCCACCTCCCTCTTCTCCTGCATTCTTCCTTGCTAAATGAATCCCAGTTTTATTCAGTCTCTAACACTCAGGAGGCAATCAGCCCCTCTTCAGACAACACATCTTGTTTAGCTCCAGACCACCATGACATCTTTTCCCTAGCTGGAGACTTGTTTAGGAACAGCCATGTGATGTAATTGTGGCCCAAGAGAACTGGGAGGAAGCCCACTGGGATCTTGCAGGAGCAGCCTCCTCATTAAAGGAACATAAACAGGGCATGTTCTCTCTTTTAGTCTCTGACACAGATGTATGAAATGACACACATACAGATACTGCAGTCATCTTGCAACCACAAGAGATATGACAAAGGACAAAAAAGCCTGATGCCCTTAGTGCCACAAAGCAAATACACAGAAATAACGAGCGCCCCAGAGCCATCACTGAACCACTGAATTAACCAATATGGCTTGATAGGTACATGCATGGATGGATGGATGGATGGATTGGATGGATGGATGGATGGACAGATGGTTGGAGATATGGTTAAACAAATGAACTATAAGTGGATGAAAAGATTTTTGTAGGTGTGGGGATCTGGGAAAAATGTACCATTTCCATTCATGGGTGGATGGATGGATGGATGGATGGATGGATAAATGAATGATAGACAAATGAATGAATGGAGGGATAGATGGGGCGGATAGAAGGTTGGATGGATGGAAGGACAAATGAATGGATGAATAAAGGGACAGATGGATGGGTAAGGTAGATGATGAATGATTAGATGAATGGAAGGAAGAATGATGGGTGGGTGAGTAGATGGATAAATAGATAAATGAAGGGAAGGAAAAAGAGGAGGAAGGAAGAAAGGATATTGACATGGAGGGATGGATAAGGTAAATGGATGAATGAATGGCAGGAAAGAGAGGAGGGGGAAGGGAGGAATGAATCAGGTGAATGAAGAGGTTTCCATGGGAACTGAAGAGACAGGGGACCTAGGGATGACTGGCTGGGGAATTAAAATACAAACGTCTTCCAGTTGGATCACTGTCCCCCTCTGAAGAGCCCTTCAAGGCACTTCAGAGCAGATTTGACAGAGGGCTGTGCTTTTCTAAGGCTTTCTTCCCAGCCCTCAAACCTCTGCCTGACTCACATGACCTGAGCTCACCTGTCAGGATAGCTTTTGCTTTCAGTGTCTGTCACCTGCTACAAAGGCATGAGCCCACCTGACCTTTTAGGGCAGGTTTTATCCAGCCAGAGAGCTGTTTGGTGGGTGTAGAAGCCCAGATACGGTAACCACACAAAGAATCAGAGGTGTTTGTTCACTGCTTACCCCAAGCCCCCCAGGGTGGCAGCCTTCTCACCCACAGGATGGGACCACAGTGCTCCCTGAAGGCTGCCGTGAGCACGGAGCAGGTGATGTGCCCAATACCTTGTGCAGCCCAGGAAGTTCTTTACCAAGTCTTCCTGGGGCCCTCTCTGTGTATGCATGCATGCACGTGTGCTTGTGTGCATGCTTGTACAAGTGTGTGTACATGTGCATGCGCTTGGTACTGTTGATGGAACCCCGGGTCTCATGCATGCTAGATAAGTTCTCTCCCTCTGAGCTACACTTGGTGGCTACAGCCCTCCATCCTGCTGGGCAAAGCTGTCTCCAGGCTTGGCTTCTTGTGCCAACCTCAGGGTTCTGGAAGGGGCGAGGAAATAGCCTCAATTACTTCCTCTTCTCTCCTGTTCCAGACCTGGAGGGCATGTTGCAGCCCTGAGCCTCTGAAGTGAGCAGGTTCAGGGCTGACTGTGACTGCTCAGAGGCCAAGCCAGGCCAGCCAGAAGCCAGAAGTTATATCCTGTTCATTGCCAGGACCCTAGCAAGGGACCAGGCACTCTAGGTCCATTTCTGCTTTCTTGAGGCTCTCTCCAGTTCCCAAGCTTACCATTGTGCCCCATTGCCTCCTCTTCTCTTTACTCTCTAGGCCCTGGGATCTATCCTCTTAGGCCCTCCGGGATATGCATGCTATCTGATATCTGTTGAGCCAAACTTCCCTCACCCCAAGATCTTTGCACAGGCTGTTCCTCTACCCATCTACTTACCTGCCCCTCCCACCTCCACCTCATCCTTTAGCATTCAGCCAAGTATCAAGATCTCCAGGAAATTTTTAGGTTCTCATCTGGCTCATACCCCACAGAGAACCCTGTGATTCTTCATTTACTACACACGTCTCATCTTTCTAGACTGAGTAGACTGGACAGTCCTTGAAACTGGGTGTCCCCATCACCACGACATAAAGCAGTGTCTGACATATAAGCAGCTGTCTCTCACTCACTGAGGATTGCTGTGCTGCTCCGTGACCCTCAAGGTACTGTGGACACATGGCCCCAAGGCAGTGGCAAGGATGCTGTCGGCTCATCCTTGGATTTCAGTACTTTCTAAGCTCTTGATCTCCCGCCTCTCATGATCTCAGGAGATGGGTTGATAACTGGTCTGAGAATATATCCTTGGGTAGGTCAGGAATCCCACAGGCTTTATCTCCTTATCTTCCTGACCCCACTGAAGGCTCTGCCGCAGGGGTTAAGAATACCAGCATGTGTAGAGAGGGAGACTCTACCTCTGAAAGTAGGTCTTCCCAGGAAGTGATGCCTAGCCCAGACCTGTTAGGACTCCATGACTTCACTGGTGACCTGTGTAGCAGATTTGCCAGCATGAATGGAAAGCCCTGAGAGTTCCTGCACAGCTTCAAGCACCAGGTAGATGCCAAGTCCCAGCTGCCCTCTCCCTTTCCTGGAAAATGAGCCTCTTTCTAAGGAAGAAGTTAATACCCACAAGGTGGCCAGAAAGCCAGCCACAGAGCAGAGGGGAAACTCATCCTGCTTGTCTGTGAACATAGGAGACCCAGTATGCCTGCACGGGTCCACAGATCAGCTGCCCTGCCTGCAAGGCTGGGAGCCAGTCAGACCTGGGACCAGCCCAACGCCAGCAGCTCCCCTGAGACCCATCATAATCACATTTCACTCTGAGTTTGATAAATAAATGTAATTGTGGGACAATTACACTCTTTCCTCTTCCAGCATCTTAATTGGAGCAAGACACACAACTCTTCCTTGAACATCGAGTTGCCAGGCATTCTGAGGCTTTTTGGAGTCTCCTTACACACTATAAGGAAGCCAGGACAAAACTCCACTAGGCTAATCTCTATGGATGCTTCCGGTCACACACAGGGAAGCTCCCCAAGTAGACCGTGGCCTTCTAACCACAACCATCAGTTACCCAGCCTTGGTACTCCCAGATCAAGTGAGAAGCACATGGCGTTTGGATTCTCAGGATTTGAGTTCAAATCCCAGCTCTGTTACCAACATGCTGAGGAACCTGGATAAAGTGCTTAGTTTCTCTGAACCTTAGCTACCCCAACTCTGGATAATGATCTTTCAGGCTATCAAATAAAATGATACAAATGGAGCGCTTCCTAGATGATTGGGCAGATCACTCGTGTGCCAACCACCCACAGGCCACTCTGCACACACCATCCAAAACCTGACCCAATACAGGACAAGACAAAGGCAAGTCTGAGCAAGCTGCTGGCAAAGGGAGCTCAGAAAGGCAGGTCACGACCTTCTGTCTTCATGCACGTAGCGTTCTCATCCTGTCCCAGGTGCCTGGATCATGGCTCCCATCATCTCGCCAATGGTGGTGGTAAGGACAAGAGAGACTTGTATTCGGCAACTAAATGTGGCTGTGTCCCTATGCAGTGACTCTGGGACTGAATCCGCAGCTGTGGGGAGAATTTTCCGGCATCTTCCCCTCTTCCCATTCTTCCCCAATGGCAGGGGGGTGGCTCAGTGGTAGAACATTTGCCTAGTATTTGTGAGGGCTGGGTTCCAACCCCAACTCTGTAAAAGAAAAAGAAACCAGAAACCATTTAAGTCTGGGGCTGTAGTTCAGAGGGAGACTGCCTGCCGTTCTATTGCTGTGATAAAAACCCACTGACCGAAACCAGTTCAGGGAGGAAGGGGTTTATTTCATCTTACATCTCCCAACTGAAAGTCCATCATTGAAGGAAGTTAGGCAGGAACTCAAGACAGAAGCTGAAGCACAGACCACGGAGGAACGCCGCTTACTGGCTTGCTTCTCTGGACTGTGCCCAGTCTGCGTTCCTATACAACCCAGGACCACCCACCCAGAAGTCACACTGTGGGAGGCTGTGGCCTCCCACATCACTCAAGGATCAAGAAAATGCCTCACAGACTTGCCCACAAGTCAGTCTGATAGAGGACATTCTCCAATGGAGGCTCCCTCTACCCAGGTGTGTCACGTTGACAACTGAAGCTCTCTTCTACACCTGCCCAGCATGCCCATGGCCCTAAGTTCCAACCCCAGCAACAAGAGAGAAACAGTCCTTTCCCATTATGGCCTCCCAGGCAAGCCATGGCAAGGGCAGAAGCTGAAGAAGCCTCCAGAAGGAAGCAGCAGGGCAGATCTGCTGGCTGGGTTGCCCAGGGTAACACTGGCTCTGCCTGAGGCTCCTCTACCTGCCTCTCAAGGCAGACACCACAGTTGGCATAGTCTACTCCAACCCCACAACTTCTGCACTGGTCCCAGGGAGCCCTTTGGGACCTAGCCAGGAAACACCCCTGACAGGTCTCTGGACAGGGGCAGACTGTGCACCCCAGGGGTGCCAGCAAGACTAGAGGCCTCCACCATGACTCCTCCCTTCACCCATGACCCACACTTCCTTCTCATGAGGGGCAGAGACCGTCATGAGGGTCCCTGGACACTCCCTTGGCTGAGCCCAGGATCCCCTGACTCCCTGTGTCTCCCTGGCCATCTCACTCCTGGGATGGTGACTTCCGTGCTTTTCCCTGCCATCTTCATCCAGTCTACACCCCTGTGATGTGAGTTCCCAACTTGGCTCTTGATATGCAAAGAGTCAGAACTTAGGACGTCCCCACCCCTCCCTCCATCCCACCCCCACCCTTCCATCCCCACCCCAGACAAGGCTGCTCTTCAGGCATTGTTAGCTGGCTAAGAGCACCAGGCACCTGTTCAGTCAGAAGTCAAACATCAAGCCTTCCCTTTTGTCCTTAGATCCCCAATCCTGGTCTCCCTGAGATCCCAGTGCCTCTAGCTGAAAGAAAGCACACAAAAGCAGCTCAGAAACCCAGAAAAATAGATCTACTACAACAGAACCAGGCTCTCCAAGCTAGAACAGAATGCTCCCCTCCCTGCTTCTCTTTACCTCCAAGGACCAGAAAGGGTAGAAGCTGGCTTCAGGTCACCCGGCCGGGCAGGGCCACATGCTCAACTGAAGGCTCCGCTCAGGATGCAGCTTCCTCAGCTTCAAATTGGTTACAAGACCTTCTGTGGATACCCTGGGTCTCAGCATTTGTCTGTCAGGCACTTGAGCCCTGTCTGTCCTGCCCCCAACCTGTGCTATCACACAGCTGGGGACTCAGAACACAGTGACCAGAACCCTCACCCCATACTCCTGGCTGCCCCAAAAATCCCCTGTCCAGTTGCAACCTGGTATATACTCTGCCTGCACTGGGGCCAGTTGCTACCTAAGGCTATGGAATTGCTCCTCCTCCCTGCCACCTGCTCCATGGTCTCTCTACTTCAATCCTGCTGATCTGGACCGTAGCTAATCATTGTACCTCTGAGTCTCAATTTCCTTGCCTTTAAATGCCAGTTTTCAGGGTGTGGTAGCTCATGCCTGTATTTCTAGCACTTGGGAGTCAGAGGCAGGAGGAGCAAGAGTTAAAGGGCAAGCCTGGGCTACATAGAAATTTCAAGGCTGGAGCATATATGATCCTGTCTCAAAACAGAAAAAAAGAGTCAGGACAAACCCCATACTTCCCCATTCCCCACTCTCACACCTCAACCATTCTCCACACGGAGTTTATCTTCGGATGCATAGCCTCACCATCACAAAATGGCTGCTCCAGCTCCAGCATTTTGTCTACATTAGAGGCAGGAAGGAAAAGACAGGCAAAGAGCTGCAGGCCTATAGCAGACCTCCCTCTGAAGTCTCTCCTGGAAGCATGAACCAGTGAGGGTTTCGTGGCATCCTGATATACTGGGGAGGCCCAAGACTGTAGCTTTGGACACACTGCAGCTTGGGTTCCGCACGCCAAGTTGTAGAGAAACTGGTCAGCAGCCAGCTGTCAGCCACAGGCCCTGAGCAGTCCCAGTCTGCTGTTGACATTCTGTGTGATCTGTGGCATGTCCCTTCTTCACCTTGGTGTCCCCATTTCGGAATGGGTCCAGAGGCTATGGAACTAGATCTAGTTCTGATTACCATCCTGACCCAACTGTGGAACTTCAGGTGGCTATTCAACACCATGATCCATGGTTTCCTCATCTATAAAGTGGGCAAAAGGTCAGAGACCAATGCCCTTCTGTGACATCACTGTTCCTACTGAAAACAAAAGTCCCTGAGTCCTTGCCTGCCTCTGTGTGCTGTGTGGCCTGAGGCAGGTGCCTTCCCCTGTCTCTACCTTAGCAGCCATAAAATAAGGGGCTTGAATAGTGCCTTGGCTCCCCATAGCTCTGGGAGTCAGTGCAGAAACTGGGTGGGACTGTTGACAGTACTGTGGATTCCTTCCTGGGCTGGGAGCAGGGAGGGAGAGGAAGGGGTCAGCTGGCTTCCTGTGGTCAGGGCAGCGCCTGGGCAGTGTGGACTTCCTATTTCCCGAGAGAATGTGAGGCCAGAGTGCAGCCCCTCCCAGCCCCCACCATGGTGGACTCTGTCCCCACGTCACCTCCTTTACGTCATCCTGGGGCCTGTGTGGAAGAGAAAGCTGTAGGAACAAGGGTCCTTTATCCCTATGATGCTACCACCAGATGCTTGCCTCCCTCCGTCCTTGGCCCTGGGAGCCTGTGTCCATTTTCCAAATGAGGGAACTAAGGCTAAGGAAATGTGAAGTCTAGGCACAAATAACCACAAGATGACAAGGTGGCTGACCCTACCCCACACCGGCTAGGGGCAAGGGCTTGGCTGCCAGCAAACCCCGTGTCAATCCTGATCCTGACCTCAGTACCAGCCTGCTGTGTATCTCAGGCTGGGGACTTAAACCTCTCTGAATTTCACTTTCTTAATCTATGAGATAGAGGCTGTATGCACTTCCCAGGACTGCTGTAGAACAAGAGGTGTTTCCTCTCTCCCAGTCCTGGAGGCCAAGCCTGAAGCCAAGGTGGGGGGGCAGGGCTGGCTCCTCCTCAAGGTTCCAAGGGCCACTAGGGCTCATGCCTGTTTCCCAGCTCTCACCAGTCCCGTTGGCTGTGGCAGCGAAATTCCAACCTCTGCCTTTGCCTTTGTTCCCTATGTATGTTCAAATATCCCCTTAAAGGACAGCAGGCACTGGACGGGGCCCACCCCAACCTGGGATGATGTCATCTGAACTAGATCCCCCTTGCAGCAGTTTGTCTACAAAGAAGGTCACATTCAGAAGGCCTGGGGACTGGACTGTCGTTGGAGGTATGGCTGCAAAGCTCCACCCACAGCAGGAGCCCTGAGATGACATTTCAATGTAGTTTTTGTGGGAAATTCATGGACCAGGCCCACCACTGAGTCGGTATCTGCCAACCTTGAGGCCAATGTTAACAGATCCGTCATCCATCCCCACAGCTCCTGTAAGTAGCTGCCCATGGGTCCCTGTCCCTGCCATGCAGACAAGGAGACTCAAGGTGAAGACTCCATGGGACATCACCTAGGAAGCCCCGAGCCAGGCCCAGGAGAAGCCCAGAGAGGACCAGCTCGGAATGACAACAGGGACCAGTGACTGACAGCTGACCTCAAAAGTCAGGCAAGAAAGAGGCACCTTCCAGGGGAGGTCCCCAACCTCATCACCTGCCACCCCAAAAGACTCTGTCCTTTGTGCCTGACACAGACACAGTCCCCAGGCTTGGGGAACCCAAACAATGGAGCCCACATTAACCCACTATAGGAATAAGGAAACCCAGGCTCAGAATGTGCATGGTGTGGTGGTTTGAATAAATGTCTCCTAAAGACTCCCCAGCTGGTGACACTGTTTGGGGAGCTTATGGGACTTTTATGACAAGGAGCCTTGCAGAAGGAAGTACATCACTGGGGGACAGGTTTGTGAGTTTATAGCCTCACCCCACTTCTAACTCCCTCTCTCTACTTTCTGCATATGGATGGAAATTTGACGGCCCAGCTTCCTGCTGCTCCAGTCGTCTGCTGCCATATCTTCCCATCATTACGGACTCCCCCTCTGGAACTAGAAGCCAAAATAAACTTCCATAAGCTATGGTGTTTGGTCATGGTGTTTTATAACAGCAGCAAGAAGGCAAGCTAATGTACAAGCCGAGCGTGGAGACCTGGTCCACAGCCTAACCTGCCACTCAGCTGCTGCTCTGCCTAGAGCAAACTGACCTCCAGGACCCTGGGTTCCCTGTCTACAGATGGCAGCAGTAGGGCCTCCTCTGTAGATCCAATCCCCACGCCACTATGTGGAGCTTCTGCCGCATTGTCACCTTGCTTGGAACTGGGGCACCATGGTGAGGAAACCTTCAGGTAGTTCAGGGTGCACCTTGTAATGGTAGGCCCCTCCACCAGGGCTTTCCCCCAAACCTACAGTCCAGTAAGAGAGCCACCTCTAGAGAATGGAAGATTCTTCAGGAGCAGAGTGATGCCTGGGTGTGGATGCAGCTGACATCTTCTCTCCCAGGGCATAGGACCCACCTGTTTTCCTAAGCTAGAGAAGCCTGCAGGTCCAGCCTGCTTCCAGCTGTCAGGAGTGCAGTTACAGCCACAGGGATGGAGGTCACAGGTGAGGCTGGCTCTCAGCCACTGATGGGCACAGGAAAATGTCCAGATGGAAAGGGGAAACCACAGGAATCCATCCCAGCCAGCCTGCTTTCCTGAGGGATGTGCCTCCACAGCTAGCCCTGGGAGGGCCTCTTGCTGCAAGTCTGTGAGTGGGACTGTGCACACAGTGGGACTGTGTTTGTGTGACTATCTCTGTGTGTATCTAGATCTATGTGTCTCTGGATATGTCTGAGTGTGCGTGTGCTTTGAGTACATATTTGCGTTTGTGTGTCTGTGTGCATCTGTGTATTTATGTATATTTGTGTATACACGTATGTATGTATTCATGTGTATGCATGTGTGAGAGTATGTATCTAGGTTTACAAATATGTTTGTGTGGGTGTTTGGTGTGTCTGTGACTGTATTTGTGTTTGAGTGTCTATATTTGTATGTCTATGTGTGAGTGTGCTTATGTGAATGTATGTGTGTATGCATGAGTGTGTATGATTGTGAATGTGTATCTGGGTGCTTGTATATGTTTGTATGTGTTTGTGAGTGTGCATGAATATATTTGTGTGTGTCTGTGCTTGTGACTATGTGAACATATTTGTGTGTCTGTGAGTGTGTGTGTGTGTGTGTGTGTGTCTTATGGGTGTGTTTGTGTTTGTGAGTATGTATAAATATGTATGAGTATGCTTTTGTGTTTTTGTGTGTTTGTATATATGTTTATATGTGTTTATGTGTGTGTCTGTGTGTCTGTTTGTGTGTCTGTGCTTGTGTATGTACGTCTATGTATGCGTTTGTGTATGTATTTGTGTATGTGACTGTGTGCTTATTTGTGAGTGTGTTTGTGTGTGCACATCCCATGCCCCCCAACATCCTGTTCACAGCCACACTGAGGTGGACACCCACAGAATCACCACATAGAAGTGACACAGACACCGGGCATGGTGGCATACAACTTTAATCTCAGCACTTGGGAGGTAAAAGCAGGTGGATCACCATGAAATTGAGTCCAGCCTGGTCTATCTACATAGTAGTGTTCCAGGCTAGCTGGGGCTACAAAGAGACCCTGTTTCAACCTCCCTCCCCACAAAAGAAGTGACACAGACACATATCCAACCACAGGTACCCCAACAACCCACAGTCTTCTACCTGCCCAGGTAACAGGTACACCCTGACATCCCTCACCAAGGAAGAGATACAGGGACACATACGGCCCTAAGAGCTGGCAGAGCTGAAGCCGGAGCAGTGAGGATAACTAAGAGGAGATAAAGAAAGGCTTTCAAGAGGCTCCCAGCCCAGGAGACACAGACATGTAGGTTCCACCCAGAGCACAGGGCGATGCGCTGAAAGAGGGCGCTGGCAGAACCTGGAGTGTGCTAGAGAGCTTCCGTTGTCACCTTGACACACCTGGGAAGAGGGGGCCTCCATCGAAGAATTTCCTCTATTGGACTGGCTTGTGGTCTGTGGGGCATTTTCTTGATTGGCAAGTGATATGGGAGCGCCCAACCCACTGTGAGCAGTGCCACCCGTGGGAAGGTTGTTCTGTATTGTATAAAAAAGCAGGCTGAGCATTGTGTTAAAAAGCCTGTAAGCAGCATTCCTCCATGGCCTGTGCTTCAGCTCCTGCCTCCAGGTTCCTGCCTGTTCTATTTTGTTTCTCCATTGCTACGAAAAAACACTCTGACCACTACCAACCTGGGGAGGAAAGGGTTTATTTGTTTACATCTCCCAGGTCACAGTTCATCAGGGAGCCCAAGGTAGGAGGAACTCAGGACAGGAACCTGGAGGTAGGAGCTGGAGCACAGGCCATGGAGGAATGCTGCTTACCTGGCCCCTTGCTCCCCTGGCCCCCCGCTCAGCCTGTTTCTTATGCAACACAGGCCCACCTTCCCAGGGGTGGCACCACCCACAGTGGGATGGGCCCTCCCACATCACTCAATAATCAAGAAGATGCCCCACAGACATGGCCATAGGCTAGTCCAATGGAGGAAATTCCCCAAGCGAGGCTCCCTCAACCCAGGTGTGTCAAGTTGACACTAAAGCTATCCAACACACTGCCCTGAGTTCCTACCTTGGGTTCCCTCAGTGATGAATGGTGGCCCAGGAGATGTAAGTCAAATAAATCCTCTCCTTCCCAAGTTGGTATTGGTCAGAGGGTTTTTGTCACAGCAGTTGAAGGCAAACTAGAACACTGGAGGAAGTTATCAGTTCTGCTAGGCTGGGATGAGGTTGGGGTGGGCTTCCTGGAGGCAGGGACAGTGTGATTGAAAAAGAGAGGCCTAAGGCCAGTGTATTTCTGTGAACCCAAGGCTTAGGAGGATGAGGTGGGAGGATGGCCAGTTCCAGGCCAGCCTGAGCTGCATAGTGAAGTGTTGCCTCAAAACACTAAAGAAAGAGAAAGGGAAACAGACACTGACATGTCTCAGGAATCAGTGCCTCTGTTCTCAGCACAAAAAGAGAGGAAGGGGTACTCTCTTTCTGGGAGAGGCCCCAGAAGGTCATGCCTTGAACACCATCAGCTGCCGCCCACCAGGCTACCCTACCTCCACCCCTTGTGACCTCTCCTGTCTCCAGACACATCTGACACCCTACAGGTGTCCTCTCCACTGTCTACAGTTATCACTGGTGTCTGCTGTCCACCCAGAAGACCTATCCCAGGAAACAGAAGCAATCCTTTCCTCTTGGGTAATCACCTCTCTCCTTATGAACCAAGGCTACATAAGGCATTCAGGCCTGGCCATCAGGATGTTTCCCCTCCCAGAACAGTAACTGACCTTGGACTGGGTCCTGCCCAGCCCATCGGCATCCCACTCTGGGATTTGACATGTGATTTCTGGGAAAGAGAGGCCTAGGTCTTCCTCCTTGCTAGCTGAAAGGGTAGAATACCCCCGGCCACCATACCCCCAGCCATACACCCCTCAGCCTCCTGTGGCCATGTCTTCCACCTGCTGCCTGCAGTAGAGGCGAACACACCCAACAGAGTGAGGCAGAAAAGAAGACTGCAGTCCTCACATTGATGGAGCCTCTGATTCAGGTACACCTGGGCAGGTACCACCCATCCTTCGCTGGAGGCCACAACAAAGAGCTTTGGGGTGTCTGACTGGACTCCTGCAACCAGAGGGGGCTTCATAGCACAGTGCCTTTGTCATTGCTCATATCCCAGCCCCTACCCAAGGCCACCTCCCCACCATGGCCATACCTGCTACTTCTCCTCTCCAAATCCATCTCCTCTCCATCATCACAAGCCCCTGCTTCCCACCCTTGGCCCTGCATCACAGACATTCCTGAGGGAGTGGCCCTGACCTGTGAGGGCAGCAGAGGACGCACTTCCCAGAGAATGGGTGCCAGGCACTCTGGTTCTGGAAATAAAAAGGAAACAGAGGTTACAGGCAACCGACAAGGCCTGACACACAGGCTCGGGTAAAGAGCTGGCCTCACTCTGGTCCAGGCAACAGAACAGGCTACAAGCCCAAACCATCTCTGGTCCTTCCACCAACAGCTATCACCCTCCAATCCTGGCAGGAGAAACACCATAGTTAGACAGAACTTCCAGATACAGATCTAACAGGTCTCCTGAACCCCAACAGCTCTCTGTACCTCAGCAGATTATAGCCTTTGGCCTGGATCTAGATGGAATACAGGCTTAGCTTCTAAGTCAAAGACCCAAAATAACCCTGGCTTAAAGAAGAGAGAGGTTATTTACCCTTCGGTCAGCGAACCACCCAGGGCCAGGCTCCTCAGCAAGGCAGACAAGTCCCCACATTCTTGTTGACTGTCTCCCCACATGCCACACACTGACTGTCCACAAGACAAGCAAGGCTCTGAGGACAAGATTGTCTCTCTCATCCTGGTGTCCCCAGAGCCTGGGAGGGCACTGGACATAAAGTAGAGCTGTCCAGTAAAGTTGAGTGAGAGTTGGGCTCCATGGGGTGTGTCCAAAAGGCTCTCAAACTGGGGACAAAAGGTTCATGGGCTGAGTGGTTTGTGGGGCAGCCTCAACTCTGCCTGACAAGTAGAACCAAGAGTGTGCCCATGGGGGACTGACTCAGGGGCCTGAGGGGATGGGAACAGACTAGAAAATGCCACGAGCCTCTGGCTGCACAGCCCCCAGCTCTGTCCCCAGAGAGGAACAGCCAAGGATTCTAGAGCCTCGCTGATGTGACTGCTGGGAAGAGCAGGGCCCAGAAGGCAACTCAGTTGGTAAGTCTGTGACTAGGCCTCAGTTTCCCCACTGTGGACAGGGTCCCGGTGCTTTCCTCTTGGGATTGTGAAGATCAAAGGCTGATCTGTGGAAATCAGGCTTTGGTTCATGGTAAATGTTTGCAGGTGTTTTCAGCGACAAGGAAAATATGCATATTGTGCTGGGCATGAAGATGATTGTAATTCCAGCACTGGGGAAGCTGAGGCAGGAGGATCAGTGTGAGTTCAAAGCCAGCCTGGACTACATAGTGGGCTCCAAGGCAGCTAGGACAGAGCCTCTCCAAAAAAAAAGAAAGAGGAGATAGAAAAAGAGTGAGGGAGGGAAGGAGGGACACAGGGATGGAGGGAGAAAAGAAAGATAGAAAGACAAGACCAGTGGAGATTGGTCAATGTAGATACACCTGCTGCCAAGCCTGACAAACTTCATTCACTCCTGGGACCCACATGGTAAAAGCAAGTTGTCCTCTGACCTCCCACAGGCGAGAGAGAGAGAGAGAGAGAGAGAGAGAGAGAGAGAGAGAGAGAGATTATAAACATTTTTTTAAAAGGAAAGAAACCAGTGTCACACATGTGCCACCAGGTAGGCCCTTGCTGGAGCTCAGTTTTCTCGTCTGTGAAGTGGGAGCACCAGTACCTCACCCTGAGCTTTGAAAAGATAGACTAGAATAGACAAATGCACAACACCCAGTGCCTGCTCTGCGGGAGGCCTAGGGGAGGGGCGCCGCTGGTGGCTAATCTCATTAGTCGTAATCATCACCCTGATGCTCGTTAATATAATAAGGCTGGGCTCGCAGCCGCTGCCAGGCAGCTCCAGGCTCCCAGGCTGGCTGGAGAGTCTCATCTCTGCCTGGTGGGGGGCTCTGTAAACACTCATTACCCTCAGGTCCCTGGGGAGGCCCAGGAGAAGCTGCGATTCCAGGAGCACAATTCAGCTCTGGGCCCCAGCTCTGCCTTGCACAAGCATATGCAGCACACCCCCACTCACACATGCTCCCACACACGCACTCAGATAAAGTATGCAGGGCCTTTTAAGGCCTTCGCTGACCATTAATAGCAATGTTCACACAATGGAGCCAGGTCCTGAAGGAGACCAAGAACTCATCATAAGGACCTCCCCCTGGCCAGCACCCAGGGTTCCATTTCCATTACCCCGGCCAGGCTATGTCTCCCTGTTGCAGCCTTTGAGCTCTGGAAACAGCAAGGTTCTTTCCCATTGAGGGGGAGTGCCGGGAAGTAGGCCTAGAGAAGTGATGTCCTCTGCCTAGGAGCACACAGGGGAATTCCATTCCTTTTCTCAAATGGGGAAACTGAGGCCCAGAGAAATTCAGTGAATTGGTTCAGAGCCAAGGTAGCTCATGGCCTGGAGCCCCTGACCCCCTCCTCCCTTCCTATCACCAAGACAGAGCCCCCCAAGGTCTCCAGCTTCAGCCAGAAGCAGTGGCCTTGGCCCCAGGGATAGTCAAGAGGCACCTGCCCACCCAGGTTCCCTCCAGGCTAGTTTGTGCTACCACTTCCTAGCTGTATGTCCCTGGGTGGGTCACGTGACCTCGTTGCAGCTGCGTTTCCTCAGAATATAGACAAAGGCTGACCTCTAGAGAGCACACTCCTCAGGTTCAGGGCTACTCTGCCTCTTGCGTAATGTTTTCTTTCAGTGCTAGGGTTCAAACCTGGGGCCTTTCTCATACTAAGCAAGCAGTCTCCCATTCAAGCCACCTCCCCAGCCCATAGTCTATGATGAGTCTAGATCTCGTGTGTCCCAGGTCGACCTCAAACTCACTATGTAGTTGAGGATGACTTTGAATTCCTGATCCTCCTGCCTCCACCTCTCCAGTGCTGAGATTACAGGCATAAACCACAGTGCCTGACTGATGTGGTGCTAGGGATCAAACTCAGGGCCTCACACATGGTAGGCAAGGGCTCTACCACAGAGCCACTGAGTCACTCCAGTTCTTGGGTCTGTGATCTTTAAGAGTCTGTCACTCCACAGGATTTATTATAAAGGCTTTCATTATTCTGGGGTTCTCAGGGACCAGAGGCTCCACCAGTTTCTGCTTCCCAGAGTTAAAGGATCTAATGGATTGGTAATTGCTGAGCCTTGAGGGCAAGAGGCAATTTATCAGCCCTCAGCCAGCCTTGAAGGCAACCACTGTCCACCCAGACTTCTCCCCCTCCCTCAGCTATGACATCACAGCCAGCCAAGACAGAATGCCTGTCTCCGTGATCTCGGGCCAGCCAGGACTGGAGGCCACCAGAGTGTCTGGTGGGTGACTCGGCAGACAAAGGGTTCTGTGGAGCCACCTCTGCAGCCTGACTGGGCCTCTCCCTCAGCCAAAAACATCCAGGAGAGTTTAGTCCCAGAACACCCACACACACTCCACCCACCCAGAAGGGCCACAAAAAGGAGGCAGTAAGGAGAGAGGGGAGAGAGGAAGCGGTCTCTGGACTCTGCTCTGCCACTGTCTATCCCCACCAGTCACCTCTGCCCCAGACTCCTCCCTTGCCTGCCCCTCCTCCCTTTCTGAATACTTCCAGGCCACATCAGGTCCCACTTCCTCTAGGAAGTGCACACCCCACTTTCCCTCACTTACAAGTGGTATCTGGTGCCCAGGTGTGACTCTAAGACTCCAGCTTCTCCTTTCCTCTCCGGCTTTATTATTCTAATCCAAGAAGGCCAAGAGGGTGGTGGAACTCGTGATCCTCTGCCCCCCCCCCCCCCGGTGCTGGGATTACAGGCTTGCACCACCACCCCCAGCTCTGTCACTCTCTATGGCTCTAAACGCTCCTGTGTCACATTCAAAACAATGTAAGGCCTGGGGATGAGAGAGCAAGCCTGCAATCCTAGAACCCAGGAGGCTGAGTCAGCCTGGACCACAGAGTGAAGTCCTGTCTAACAAAAAGAAACAGAAACCTCTTCCAACTCTTGTCCCAACCTTTTGTCTGGCTTCATTTTCTGCCTTAAATTCATGAACCTGCCTCTCTGACAACTCCAGCCCTTGAATGACCCTCTGAGGCTGGAGCTGAGGCCTTGTCCTGATCACAAGGTAGTTCCTGAGGGTCCCTTAGACACATGCACATACAAACACGTGCATGCATGCATGTACACACATACTAACTCACACCCTAAGCTGCCACCAGGGAGCCCACTAGGGTTGCCTAGTCTTAATGCCTAGGAACATGTGATGGTACCATGGACAGCGCCAGGAGGCACAGGCTCTGGTGCACAAGCGCGCGCGCGCGCGCACACACACACACACACACACAGAGCATGGCGTGGCATTCCATAGGTCCTGGCAGACCCAGCACCCTAGTCACACTTGACTTCAACTTTGTCCTTCCCTAGACATTCTGGGTGTTTCTTTTTTTAATGTGTAGGAATATTTTGTCTGCATGTATGTAAGTGCACCACATATGTACAATGCCCACGGAGGTCGGAAAAGGATGTCAGATCTCCTGGAACTAGAGCTATGGGATGAGTGCTAGCTGCTATGTGGGTGCTGGGAACTGAACCCAGGTCCTCTGCAAGAGCAGCCAGTGCTCTTAACTGCTGAGCCAGCTCTCCAGCCCCATTTCTCACACTTTTGTCCCTTCTTCTAGAAAGTTTTTTTCTCTCTCCCTTTCAAAGAGAACTCCTGAAGAGCCTTCAAAACCTAACTAAGGTGGGCATGTTGGCGCAGATCTGTAATCTCAACTACTCCAGAAGCCAAAGCAGGAAGATAGCAAATTCAAGACCAGTCTGGGCATGTTTTAACTGTCTCATACACATTAACAGATGCCTAGACTATGCCTGGCAGGAGGTACCCACATTGTGCATGGCTTTGATGTGTTAACACCATTGTTGGTAGAGTTGTGCACCTACTGTGTGTCCATTGCTGTGCTGAACACTTCAATTTGCCTACCCCTGGGTCACCATCCCCACACAGCTCCATAGAAATTTTATCTAGGCCAGTGATGACTGGATTCTTCTACAGAAAAAAAAAATACAGGACAGGGAGTGGGGGCAGGGTAGCCCCCAATCCCATGGCTGACAAGGAAGGACTTGTGTCTTCTCACCCACTCCTCTCCTTACAGCACACACAGCTAGTGAGGGTCAGTAGCAATACTGACAGCAAGATTTGACGAGGAGTCTAGACCTGGCCAGGGCATTGGCAGTGGGACTGGGGAAAAGGGACAAATTATACATCCCTCAAAGAGGGTGTTGCTATCCAGAAGCCAGGTCAGGAGTCCCTGGGAACCTGGAGAGACACAGCCCACCATCCACTCAGGAAGTGATTCCTCAGAGGTGATCTCTCTCTGAAGCCACTGCTATCAGCAAGAGTCTATATGGATTCCATCATCAGAACCCATTGCAAGAGCTGCTTTTTGTACAGGGGAAGGGAACAGGGCCATGGAGGTGCTGACCACCTAAAAAGGGGGTGACATAAAGTTGACGGCAATATGACACTGGGAGTCACTGTAGGGCCAGGGTGTAGGGACAGAAGCAAGGGGTCTGGACACAGGACCAGAAATTCTAGCTTTTCCTTTACTGGAGTACAACCCCAGCCAGCTCCCCACGGCCCCCTGGGAACCAATTTCTTCTTGTTGAAAAAGGAATTCTGAGCCAGGTGTGGTGGCACATGCCTTTAGTCCCAGCACTTGGGAGGTAGAGGCAGGCAGATCTCTGTGAGCTCAAGGCCAGTCTAGTCTACATAGTGAGTTCCAGGCCAGCTGGGGCTAGAGGGAGAGTGTTTGCCTAGTGTTGCAAAGACCCCAGTTTCAATCCCAAGACTTAAAATGAAGTAATATAAATTTGTTAAAAAATATATTAGTAGGACTAGTGAAATGGTCCAGTGGGCAAAGTGATGATACCCAAGCTTGAGAACTTGAGTTCAGATCCCCAGCACTCACATAAAAAGCTGGGTGTGGCCATGTATACCTGTAACCCCAACATTGAGGGTTGGCTGCCGTAGGGAGGGGTGCAGAACAGAGACAGGCAGATCTCTAGAACTCACTGACCAGCCAGTCTAACTGAAATGGTGAGCTCCAAGTTTAGTGAAAGACAGAGAAACCATGTTTCAAAAAATAAGGGAGGGCCAGCAAGATGGCTCAGTGAGTAAAGACTCCTATTGCTGAGCCTGATGGCCTGGGGTTAATCCCCAAGGCCCACTCAATGGAATGAGAGCACCAATTCTCCCAAGTTGTCTTCTGACCACCACATGCACGGAAGGAAGGAAGGAAGGAAGGAAGGAAGGAAGGAAGGAAGGAAGGAAAGGGAAGAAGGGAGGAAGGGAGGGAGGGAGGGAGGGAGGGAGGGAGGGAGGAAGGAAAAGCAAATGACAAAGGTATGCTTAAAGTAAAGGTAGGCCAGGGGTATAGCTCAATTGGTAGCACGCTTGCCTCACACTCATGGATTGGATCCTCAGCACCACATAAACTGGATGTAAGACCTGTAACCCTTGAACTTACTTGGTGGAGGTAGGAGGATCAGAAATTTGGCTATATAGAAGTTTGAGGCTAGCCTGAGCTACGGGAGACTCTGTTTCAATTAATTAGATAGATGTAAAATTAGAATATAAAGATTCCAGTGACCCCTCTCATGCCCATTCCTCAGCTTCCACAACTATCAGCCCAAGACCTGTCTCGATTCTTGCCCCAAACCCACCCAATTCCAGAGCCAACTTCAGGCCTTCATCACCTCATTGTATATGCCTCGGTCTGTAGTCCTAAGGATTCTTAAAAAGAGTAAGTAAAGGCCTAACTATGGAGCCTCATCCCATCGCAAAGCATTGAACATTTTAATAACTAATATTCATTCCATGCTCAAATTTCCACTTGTCTCATAACTGCTATATTTTAATGTAATTTGTTTGGAGCAGGATCCACATCAGCTTTCCACACTGTTAAGTGATCACATCTTTTAATCTTGTTTACAAAGTTGCTACCCAGGTGCCACAGCACATGCCTGTAGTCCAAGCTACTCCAGAGGCTGAGGCAGAAGGATCACTTGAGTCCTAGAACCTCAGGACCAGCAGTGTAACAAGATCCCATCTGCCCAAAAAAATTGTTTTTATTTTTATTTGATTGATTGATTGATTGATTGATGATTGATTGGTTGATTTGGTCTTTTTGTGACAGGGTCTCCCTGTAGCTCCAGTTGGCCTGGAGCTCACTATGTAGACCAGGCTGGCCTTGAACTCACTCAGAGATCCACTGAGTATGTGCCACCACACCCAAATTTATTTATTTTTATTTTATGTGTATGAGTGTTATGTCTGCTTGTATGTAAGTGTACCTGTGTCATGCAATGCCCACGGAGGACAGAGAGGGTGTCCGATCCCCTGGAACTGGGGTTACAGACAGTTGTTAGCCGCCATGTGGGTGCTGGGATTTGAACCCAGGTCTTCAGTAAGAGTAGTCAGTTCTCTTAACTTCTGAGCCTCTCCAGCCCTTTTATTTTTTAAATATGTTCATGTGTGTGTATGCACAAGTGCACGTGTATGTGTGTGCATATGGAAGCCAGAGAACAACCTCAGGTACTCTCTTCAGGAAGACTGCTCACCTCCTCCAAGGCAAGGTCACCAGCTAAGCTCGACTAGGTGGCCAGAGAGCTCCAGAGATCCACCTGCCCTTGCCTTCCAGCTCTGGAATTACAAATGCATACCACCATGACTGGATTTTTTTAAATAAATATTTTTATTATATTTCACTTATTTATTAGAGGGAAAGCAGGTACCTGCCACAGCAAGGTCAGAGACCAACTTTCAGGAGTTGGTTCTCTCCCTCCACTATGTGTGTCCCAGGGATTGAACTCAGGTTGTCCGTCTTGGCAGTAGGTGCCATTACCCACTGAGCCATCTCACCCTGGTCCCAGGCCTGGCTCTTTATGTGAGTTTGGGGGACTGAACTCACATTCTTTCCTTTCTTTCTTCCTTTTTTAAAAATTTTATGTGTATGAGTGTATTGCCTGCATGTATGTAAGTGCACCCATGTTGTGCAATGTCCACAGACATCAGAAGAGGACATAAGATCCCCCTAGAACTGGAGTCACGGGGTGGTTATTAGCCGCCACGTGGGTGCTGGGAATCAAGCCTGTGTCCTCTGGAAGAGTAGCCAGTGCTCTGAACTGCTGAGCCATCTCTCTAGCCTCTGAATTCACTTTCTTATGTTTGCGAGGCAAGCACTTCATTGACTGAGCTACCTCCCCAGACTGTTCCAGTTTTATTTTAATAAATATGTGTGCATGTATATATAGTACGTATATATTCTCGATGGGTGTTTTCTTCCTTATAATTGATGGATCGAAGAAAGTGGGATGTTTGATAGAATAGCTTTGGTTTTACTGATAAAGTCAATATCTTTATCTATAAAACAGGAGTAGTAATTCTGTGCAGGATTAACCAGCACAGCGTCTGCAAGTGAGCACTGACAATTGGAAAGTACCCATGTTGTCATGAGTTAATGTGTTTTTGAGTCTTTCAATAACACCTGCTGTTCTGTTGTCCCGATGCTGTGACTGAGGCTCAGAGATGCTTAGTAACCTGCCCACGCTCACACAGCTGGCTGGTGTAGAGAGGAGATGGGGGCAGAGCTGGAAGGAACTGAACACAGGCCTATGTTCCCTGCATCCTTTTGCAGCTTTAGGGCCTTGGATTTCTGCTCTTGGCGCCTCAGCTTCTTCACCTGAAAACATGTCCTGTAAGGACAGAGCTGCCTAAAATGGAGTGAGCCTGCTCAAAAAGAGCTGTACCTGGGAGCCTGGCATGGTGTCTGGCCTAGTCCCCATGGCCGACTGCCCCCTTTTCCAACCTCAGCCCCAATGTCTCCATTCCCACAGAGATGAGGTCCAGAGTCTGGCAATGAGCTGCCTGGAGTCTCTGGCAGGCCCTAGCCCACCCTCAGCCCAGCAGAGACACAGTGGGCAGCCTCCAGAAGCTGAGCACACTCTGTTCTCAGGGAGGCTTGGACTGGCCCTGAGACCTCTCAGACTTCTAGAAACAATCAGCCATTCTTCCTCCTTTGCCCTCAGTTGCTACTCATTCCTGGGATAAAGGGGCCTAGAGGGGAGGCCTCAGTTCCTTACAGTGCCCAGCCCACTATGCTGCCTGAAGGAGACATTCCACATTAGCCTTCGTTCCTGTGAGCCTAAGTCATGACCTGCACCACAGTGGACACAGATCATTTGAGCCCTGCCCAGTTTAGGGTCATTTATTCACTCAATAGGCAGTACACCAGGCCCAGTCAGGTATGGTGGTACACTCTTATCATCTCAGATTTGGGAAACAGAGGCAAGAGGATTGCCACAAGTTCAAGGCCAGCCTGGGTTATGTATCAGATCATCATGATTATCATCATCACTGCCATTACCACCACCATCATCATCCTCACAGTCATCATCACCCTCATCCTCCTCCTCACAACCATCATCACCATCATCATCCTCCCCACCACCATCACCACCATGACCATTATCCATCATCATCACAATCATCATCACCATCATCATCACCACCATCGTCATCATCACAATAACAATGAATGCAACCATAACAACAATAACAGCCCTTCTCCATACCTACCTAGCATGGTTCTAGCAAACCAGGCAGCCTCTACTGTCTCCACTTTACAGGTGAGATAACAGCCCTGAGAGTTGAAGCAACTCACTTAAAGGTCACTTGGCTAGTCCTGGCAGACTTGGATCTGGAAACAGCCTGACACTCAGAGAGGAATTCAAGATGGCCACAAGGCCAAGTTTTCCTCTAGCTGCCTTTCAGAATATTGCTGCTTTGAGTCCTTAACACAGCCCCCTAAGTATCAACCTACTCCTCTCTCTGTGCAGACGGGAGCACCAGGCTCAGCAGGCACACAAGTACACAGCTGCATCTATTTGGCTCCAAGAGTGAGCCTTGCTACTCTTCTAAGCCAAGAAGAAATAAGTGCCCACTGCTCAAATTCAACAGAGAAGGTGATGGGGAGGGGTGTGGGCGGAGGCAGTGGGTAAAGGAGCTCAAAAATGGGAAAGCATTATCTTCCAGAAGCTTCCTGGATGAACAGTCCGATGTATGTGGCTTTGAATTTTAGTAAACCAGTCCCTCATGGGACAGCAGGCTTCTAACAGTCCCCCGTGCTGTCAGAACCTCCCAGTGACTGGTCTGGGCAGGTTTTATAGCTATTCACTGAGGCTATCTGAAGCCTCCCTAGTAAGGCCCTGGGTCTCAGGAACTGTCTCAGAACTACCACAAAGGGAGGAGGGCTAGGAGGTAGTAGAGGTGGCAGCCAAGGAGAAAACAGCCTTCTGCCAAACTAGCAGCATCAGTCTGGCATCAGCTGTGGCTTATCTCCCCAGTAGGCTGTCTGCCCTCTGAAGGTCTGTCTTGGTGGTGACCTGTTTCTCTTTTAATTTATCTGTGGGGAGAGTGTGCATATGCCACGGCTCAGGTATTAGTCCTTGCCTTCCACCTTAGCCAGGCTAGTTGGCCTAGAAACTTCCAGGGATTCTTATGTGTCCACTGTCCATCGCACTGTAGAAGCATTGGACCACAGACAAGAGCCTGGCATATGTGAGATCTGAAGATTCGAACTCAGGTCCTTATGCTTATGTGGCAAATGCTTTATTCAATTAGCCATCCTGGAGGCCTCTTGTCTCCCAATTCCAAGCAGAGGCCAGGTGCAGAGTGGATGCTTGAAAGTCTTTATTAGAAGAAGAAAGGGAGAGTTGAAAGAGGAGCCAGATCATGACTAGTTCCACAGGCCTTATGATCCAACCTGCCCATGAATGGTGTTCCACTTCCAGAAGAAATACTTGTGAGCCATAAGGAGGTTCACCTTGAAGGAGGGCAGACTGTGACAATGACACCTATGCCTGCTCTCTGTCCCCTGCCTGGGGGCAGAATAGCCCCACATATGTCCCCAAAGGAACATGAATGCTGTTAACTTCAGGTTTCAGTGACCATCCTGGGACAGGCACAGTGCACCCTGCTGCACAGGCACCATGATTCCAAGCCCTTGTGTCCAGGCTGCACACCCAGGAGGGATCAGGCTTAAAGGTCCTTCTGGTCCTGTGGCTAGTGAGATCACCAAAACAAATTCCGTCCTCAGGTTTCTCTCAGTTCCTACGCCACTACTGCAGACCAGGAGCAGGTTAGCCCTAACAGGCACTGAGAGCTCTTCCTCACGAGATCCTCACCCCGCCCACCGAGGACACACGATCACCCCACCTTATGGGTACGGACACTGAGGCTCAGAAAAGCCAAGCAATTGCTCAGGGCTAGAGGCTGGAAAATGTCACCACCTGGACATAAGAACAAGCCTGTCAGACACCAAAGTTCCGGTGGCTCCTCTCCTCTCCTGGGCAGCTCCAGTTCCCAAGATTTCTCTTTATGGCCTGAAGCTGGAGTCTCTCTGGGGGTAAGGCAAGGCCCCCAGTCACCCACCCAACCACAAGCACATGCACACACCACACTCACCACCACACTGTCTCCACAGCTTCCTCACCACTTGATCAACAGCTCTTACCGCAAGGTTCCCACGAGGAACACATCACCCCTGGGCCCTTCTCTATATTCCGAAGGGGATAGTGGTTGAGGCCCAAGGTCAGCATGGGTCGTCCCTCCCAAGCAACCTCTTACTCATCTCACAGGCGGACCACAGGGCATCTTTTCAGCTTAATTTTATTTCCTCTTATAAATGGGCACAGCAGGGGGAGAAATGTTAACAAAACAAAACAAAACAAACAGAAAACAAAAACAAAAGCAAGCGGGTCCTTCCCAAGGCAGGGATGTGTGAGCACCCACAGCAGGGTGGGCTGTGCCTTGGTCTTCGTCCAACTATCTGTCCATTATTTTAAGTTTTGGCCATGAACTCAGGACAGGGATGGTTAATAAACAGGTTACAGGGAAAGAAAGGGCAGGGAGGGCCTGGGGAGGTGAACAGACCCCCCCCATTTGCAGCGGCCCAGGGGCTGGAGGGTTCTGTACAGAAGAGAGGACGCACGGGGGGGCGAGGGGACACTGTCTCAGGGGGCTCTCTGGAGCCACACTGCCTACGAAAAGTATTTACATGCATTCACCACACCAGGGCCAGGCATGCCAGGGCCAGGCACACAGAGCTTGCCAAGCATGCCTAGGCACCGGGTGGGCACCTGGGGGAGGTCAGGCCATCAGCCCCTCAGATGGTGACTCAGGGGCACAGTTTGGGCATCTCTGTAAATCTATATAGTATGGGCTTCTATTTACAGACAGCAGGCCTGGAAGAGGCATGTACCAGAGGAAAGTCAGGTCAGCCAAGACAGCCTCCCCTGCCCTGGAAACAAAGTCAGCTCTACTCCCTGTGGCAGGAGCCCCAGCCTTGGAGACCTGATGGGCAGCAATGCCAAGCCCAGTACTCTAAGCTTTTGCCACAGGTCTGCCCAGCCAGACTTGGCTGCCTCTGGCGATCAAGGGGGACCTACTTTTCAGGTAGCCTCCCCAATCTGGCGCCCTAGAGAGACAAAGCCCAGCTGTGCAGCTCTCTGGCTCTAGCCTGCCCCACTCTCTTAGGAAGCCAGGGACTGGAGAGCTCCAAGACACCTCAGCTTCTCTCACAGGAATGCACTGTGCTGCCAGAAAATGCAAGCACCACAGGACACCCTCCCAAGAGCAGTGAGGTATCTGTCTATGGATACATCAGGCAGGCCTTGCACGTACCGCACTGTTCCCCAGGAGGGGTGGGAGCCCTGCACCCACATTGCACTATGAAGAACCCCAGTTCACCCTTTGAACTGAGTTCTTTTAAATCTGGTTGGCCCAGTGGATCTGGGCTGCTCACACCGTTAAACTTCACGGGCATGAAGTCTGGACGCTGGCCTTGGAGCCAAGGCCCCATGTATAAGACCCCTGGCCTTTTCTTTCAAATGCTGAAGACACAGAGAACAGGTGCCAGTGCCAGGAGGCTGAGCCCAAAACCCCAAGTCCACAGCCACCCTGAGATGTGAGAAGTGGGCTCTAGCCTAGCACAGAAGCTGGGGGCTCCTGCTTTAGACCCAGTGTCCCTGTGGGCCAGGCACCCAGAGGCTGCCTCTTCCCAGCTCCCTGGTTTCTTAGGCTCAGCCTATCCAGACTTCCTCACTGAGCCCCAGTTCCCAAGACAGCAACCACCAGGGAGCAGGGTGGAGGAGCTGGGACACAGGTTCTCCTCTGCTCTATGCCCAGTTCTGCTGCTGCAGAAAAAAATCACAACCAAGTTGCCTCTTCCAGATCTCATGGGCCCAGGATTCCTCTCCTCAAAGGCTGGGCCAACTGACTTCCTAACAAAACTCTGGGCCTTGCCAAGGGAGTCGTGGGGTCTAGAAGACAGAGTTTGGCCTGAAAGCAGGACCTCCCCTGGAAAGTCAGGCTGCACTGGTTGCCTGGATCTGGCATGTCACCTAGATGTTATACCTCATCCTGCCCAAGTCTGTCAGGGAATCTTAAAAAGGAAACAAATAAATCAGGTGGGTGCCTGCCTGAACTTGGTCATGAGAGATGGGGGAGGGGGTGCCGGCCAATCACAATCCCATACCATATCCCTTTGGTTCTGAGAGTCCTCGAGGCAACCCCTCCCCCAAGAGAATGATGACCCCACATTTAAAATACCTCTGAAATGGTCCCACTTCTAAGGGTAACAAAGATGGGGAAGGGTGGACTTGGGGCCTGTGACACACCTGCCCCCATCAACTGCTCTTGGGGCACAGGGTATCCAGATGGGCCTTCTGGGCTGTGGGTCCATCCAGTTGTACCCAGAACTGCTGAGTTGTCTGGTCAGATGGGTCACAGATGCCCACAGAGAGGTCCCAGGGTGGGTGGGCCTGAGGTTGGCCTCACCAGGCCAGGGCAGGGGATATAGAGGGCCTGGGCGGAGGCCCGCCCTCACAGGCACTTTGGAGACTTGTGTCCTGGGAGGCAGAGTCAGCTCCTGGCTCAGCAGAAAAGAGACAGAGGGAGATCAGAGAAGCCCACATGGGCCCTTGGTCCTGGGAGACCCAAGCTCCCTTGAGAGTCTGGGGCTTGGCTTGGGGCTCCAACCCTTCTTTTTCAGACTTGGCTGGTGGGAGCTGGCCCCGAACCTCTCTCTCTGTGAGCCATAGTGAGGAGGGAGACTGCGTGTCTGTGTGGGATTGTGTCTGACACCAGCTGGCATCGGTGGTAATGTGGCTGGTGTGTGTGTCATGGTAGGGACCGAGAGGAACAGGGTGACTCTGGGGGACCCAATATGGGCTGATGGCTACAGCTTTGTCTTGCCTTCCCCAGTGACCCTGATAGTTGGAGGTGCCATGTGCAGGACCGAAATGTGTAAGAGGACAGAGTGGAAGAGAAGAGGCAAGGTCACCACTGGTGATGAGGGTGGCCTGCATAGCAGAAGCATCCAGGTGTCTCAGCAATGGTGTGAAGGAGGTGCATGTGTGGTGTCTCACTGACTGGGCACTCAGGACTGGGTATGGATTTGTATTGTGTGTGAGCACATGGCAGGACATGTAACAGTGAGTGACAGAGGCTATGTGATGTCTTCTCTCAGGAAGGACATCAGAGTGGCCTCCCTTACTGCCCAGTGCACTCCGGAAGCCCTTTCCCTGGTCGGGGGGCAATGCAGAAAGAGGTGCAGCCTGGGGACCTGTGCACTGAGTAGGGGAGAAGGGACAGTGGCCCCATAATGAGCTGAAGCTGGTGACAAAGGACACCCTCCCACCCAGGGAGAGAGGCCCTGGGACAGTAGCACAAGGCTACAGAGTCTGAATGATTTCAATTTGGAGGCTGGACATGCCATGTGTCAGTCCTAGAAGTCAGTATGACCCTCTGTGGCATGAAGGGGACCTCAGTCAGTACTGTGGGCCATCTCAGCCCTGGCCCTGCCCATTTCTACCAGCTTCCTTCCTCCTATCCATGGGGCATAAGGTCCTGAAGCCCCAGGCTGGGAGAGAGGACAAGAGATGAGCTCGTAAGGGCACAGTCTAGGGCAGATGGCAGTGCCCCCATTCCTTGGGACAATCCGTTATGCTGGCAGCCTGGGCAAGGCCTTGGAAGGGAGGACAGGAGGATGTGGGGCCAGGTTCCCTTCCAGGCCCAGTCCCAGGCCTGGCTGGTGGGCCTGCCAGGGACTGGGCTGGGTGGTGTTGAGGCTGCAGGAGGTTCTGCTGCGCCGCTAGGCGTAGAACTCCTCCTGCTTGTCGGGCTTCTGGTATGTGACGCTGGCCTGCTTGGGCTCCTCCAGTGTGTAGCTGCCCTCGTCCTTCTTCTTCATGCGGTAGATGAGCAATGTGACCAGGAAGGCAGCGAAGAGGGCGCCCACCACCCCGCCCACAATTACAGCTGTGGAGGAAGAGACAGAAGTCAAGGCCCAGAGACAAGGTGGGAGGGAGGGTTGACAGTGAGCTAGAGATCCTGGAACTGGGGTCAGAGGTAAAGTGAAGCTAGGAACAGTACTGGCCCTCCCTACTCTGACCAGGCTGTCACCAAATTCCATTCCAGTGTCCCAATACACTGGCCAGTCACAGCAGCCCCAGGAAGGACACAGGTGCCACAGTCCTTGTCAATGTCTACTCTAAAATGTTGTTGTCTTACAACTACTATAAAGGAAAGAATTCACCCATCACACTACCGTACCCCATCACAGTCACAGTTACCACCCCACTCTCTCTGAAAGGAGATAGGAACCTGGACAGGTAACCCTATTCCTCAAGAAAACCAGGAATGAACCCCAAGTCCTAACTAGAGTGGGTCCTCAAGGCCTTGGGTCAAGGACAAGCCACAAGACAGGTTAGAGATTAGCACCCAGGAAGTGAAGTCCCACAGGGTCAAGGTCAGAGTCTAAGGAGAGGTCAGAGGGTACAAGGAAAATTCTAGAGATGGAAAGAAACTCAAGGTCCAACAGGGGAGGACAAAGATGGGGTGAGGAGCTAGTTTGGGGGTAGAGCCCCTGCTTTCCCTTCCTGCCTCCCAGAAAACACATGTGCTGCCCTCCAAGGGCTGAAGTCCTGCCTCACCTACAAGCACCTCCTTCCGCTCAAGGATGCTCTTCTGAGGGAGCTGGGCTGCAGAGCTGCCTGAGTCAATGGCATTGTCATGGATGCCATGGCCTGGGTGGGCACCCTTGGGCAGTGTCCCCAGTGGAGGTGACGGCTTGGCTGCAGCTCCTCCAACAGCCACCACTTCATTGGCTGTGTCTGGCTGTGTGGTCTCTTCTTGCAGCTCAAAGTCGCCACTGGGCCCTCCACTCACTGGCACCTCTGGCTCATCCTGGATGGTGGTCAGGAGGGACTCTGGAGTTGGGGTCTGTAGAGAGGGTGGTGTGAGCCCAGAGTTAAGGCCAAGCACTCCTAGGTAGCCACACACATAAGTCCACATCACTCCTTCATTGGGTGGGGCCAGCACTCATCATGCTTAGTCCTCAGTGTACTAGTACCCCCAATTTATAGAGTGGAAAATCAGCCCAGAGAGGTTACATGACTCGCTCAAGGACACGCAGCTAACATGCGCAGGAGCAGAACTAGAACCTAGATCTAACTCTGGAGTCTGTTTCCAGTCACTCTATATCACCACCTCTCTCCTAAGCCTGGCCACATCCTGCCCCCATCCTGTCCCCATGACTTCCTCTCCAGCTGTCTTAGAACAATCCTTGGGTGATTCCTGTCCAGAAATTGTCTGGGGCCTGCTAGGTGCAGCGATTACAGACTTGGGCCTGGCCCTGTCCTCACACATGAGGCAGAAATGAATCCCTTCACCTGGAGGCCAGTCCATGAGCAAGGCCCACAGAGTATGAGCCCGTGTCCCTGAACTGGCCCAGTGACCATGCATGTGATGCTTCCCACTGCACCTAGGCAGCACCAGCTGGGAATTGTGGGACCAAAGCTGGGCTGTGGGAACTGTTGGGAGAGCACAGCTGGTTCGTGGAACATGGAGAGGCTGGGCCCAGGTCTGGGAAGGACAGGTCCGACACAAAGGTTGCACCTGCTGCTGGCTCTGGGTGCCACACCCTGCTATTTTTTCCCCTTCCTGTTTGGCCCTCTCTCTGAAGGAAGGGCCTGGGCCTTTGTCCTGTGGGGTAGGAGGGGGGACGGGGCAGGGGGGACAGGGCGGGAACAGGCTCCATAGTCACAGGGCCCCTGTGAAGTTGATGGCAGGGGGCTTTGGTGCCCTTCAAGAGTCATCATGTCACCTTCCAGCCTGGTGCACACATGCTTTTTTTTTTTTCCAGACAGGGTCTCATGTAGTCCAGGCTGGCCTAGAACTGGCCATATAACTAAGGACAACCTTGAACTCCTGATCCTCCTGCCTCTGCCTCCCAAGTCCTGGGATCACAGGCGTGCACTACCATACCAGGCTTCCGGTGCACACACAAAGGCCAGACCACAGTTCCCTGACACCCATCCCTTCCCACCAACCCCCATCATGCTCTTCCCTTCAGTTCCAGACCCTTCCCATTCCCACCCTGGCTATGGAGATCTTCTTCTACTTTCAGGAGCCCCCAACCAGGGGTTTGAAGCCTGACTCTGCTATCGAGCCTAGAAAGTGACTTGCCCTACCTCATCTGTAAAAGGAGGTAATCACAGCACCCCTGACAGGTGGGCTTGGAGACTGCAGAGACACTCAGTGAACACAGCTTGAGGAATGCAGGGATCCTCAGCCCCTGGCAGCACCAGACAGCCAGGTGCTCCTCCAGGACGCTCAGGTGCCCGTCCCCCACAGCACCCACTCAATCACCCTCAGACCAACAGCCACAACAATGATGAGCAGGTGGCTTGTTTACTATTCCAGTGCGTTCCAAGAGTGTAGCCTGTCAGGAAATGCCATTCACAAATTCTCTCTTTCTTTCTCTCTCTCTCTCTCTCTCTCTCTCTCTCTCTCTCTCTCTCTCTCCTCTCCCTCCGCTCACTCTCTTCTCTGCGCTTT
>NW_008336404.1:548205-570907 GCF_000622305.1 Nannospalax galili
TCTCTCTCTCTCTCTCTCTCTCTCTCTCTCTCTCTCTCTCTCTCTCTCTCTCTCTCAGTGCTATAGAACCCAGGCTGGCCTGAACTTGCAGCAATCCTCCTGCTTCAGCCTGCACAGTGCTGGAACTGCAGGCATGTACCACCACATCTGGCTCCTTTCTCTGGTCTTCCCTTCACAGACGAAGAAATAGACACAGAAAGGACTGGTGACCAGCCTCAAGGCTAAAAAGTGGTGACAGAAAGCTTTAAATCCAGGCTGCAGGCTTTCTGAGGCTGCATTTGACCTGAACCCACAACCAGACTCAGCCCATCGCTCCCCAAACCCCTGACCTCCCCTCATTCCCTCCCCATTAGTGGCTGTGCTCAACAGCAGCCCCAATGTACCTGTCCTGGCTCTCTGACATAGCTCCTTCTCATCCAGAGGCTCATACCCAGCCCCTGGTCTCTGGCCCAGCACCCTGCCAGTTCACCCCAGACACCTCCTGGTGCCCACCCAACCCACCCCTGACCACCCTGCACTCGTGCCCAGTGTCCTCACCTGAGCCACCTCTGTGGGTCCAGGAGCCGTGGTCCCCAGTGGCAGAGTGCTCCTCTCAGGGACATCGGGCTCCTGAGTGGTGACTGGCCAAGGAAGGGCTCGTGGCCGAGAGGTAGCTGTGTTGACCAGCCTAGGTGTTGGGGCCTCTGTGTCCAAGGAAGCCACGGTAGTGGGTGGCGAGGGTACTGCTGGGGTGGTGGCCCGGGCTGTGGCAGCCGTGGTCAGTGGAAGAGGCAGCAGCCCCTGTAGGCCGGTGGTCCTTACAACAGCAGTAGTGGCTGTGGCAGGGGGTGCCACAGGGGTGCTGGGGACTGTGGTGGCTGCTGTGGCAGGTGCTGTTGCCACAGTAGGGGTCCCTGTAGTGGTGGTTGTGGTGGTGGAGATGGTGGTGGCTCTCTGACTGGGCTCTTCCAGGACCTCTGTTACCTCTGTTACCAGTGGGGGACTGGTGACTGGTTCGGGGCTGGGGTGCTCAGAAGGAGGCTCCTCAAATGGGGTGCCCACAGGCTGGATATCCGACGTGGGCAACACGGCAGGCACGGTGGGAGCAGCTAGGGCCATGTCAGGGACGAATCGCATGGCTGTCTCAAGACCCGACTCCTGCTCAAAGTCTGGGAGGGTGGGAAGATGGAGAGAGCTGGGGAGTAGGTGCTTTTCAGCCAGACCTGCAAGCAGGCATTGACTTCCCAACAGGGCACCACACTTCTCTGCCCAATTTTCACAGAAAGATAGGGCAAGGAGGAGAGTTGGTCAGGCAAGCTAGCTATTCCCCAATGTGGTGTCTCCTTCAGGGGGCCACTGCTTCCAGGCAGCCTGCCCTGATTCTGCCAGCCCACCCTATCTGGCGCATCTACCAGGTTGAGTTCTAGCAGCATCGACTAAAGCCTCTGGCTAGAAATCCCACTTGGGGTTGCTGGGAGATGAAGCTTGGCCTCTTGGGAGGGGCAAGACACAAGGGCATGCTTAGCATGAACTCAAGGCAGTAGGGACCCTGAGCCTCTCACCTCCAGGACATAGGCAGAGACCAGAGAGGAAGAACTTCCTATAGGCCACTGCTCAGGCCACACAGATGACTTAGGGTAGATTAAAGAAGGAACATGGAGGGGAAGACGTAAGAGAACCAGGAGGGTGGAGAGAGGCCAAGGACAGCCAGAGCCACTTGAGGCTAAGCAGGCAGAGGGGCTGGGAGCAGAGACGCAACACTTTAAGGAAGGACTTCTATCCAGGTTGGGAGGAAGAGGCTTAAAGCATCAGCTGGAAGGAGTAGAGGAAGAGCTGGGGCAGCCAGCTCGGAAGCATAAGCCTAGGACTGTACTATCACACACTCGTCCCCTCGTGGGCCCATCTCAGAACCCTCTCTCAGTTACATCTCCAGGACCAAATTGACTTCCTGTACCCCCAAGGCTCCTGAGAGGAAGGGGAAGCCATCAAAAGGTAGGAATATAGGAGCTGCAAGAGGCCAGAGGTCATGCAACTGTCCAACCACAGGCGAGGTGCCTAACCTCACCCTTCCCTGCTTGACCCACAGCCTCTGGCCTCTCCCAAGACAGGTGCAACCCAGCACCAGGTCCCTGAAACCCTTCTGCAGTCCTGCCTTCACCCTGCCCTTGGCCAAAGGGGTCACCAGATCTAGGGTGGACCAATCAAATCATTCCTACCAAGGACTTCCCATGGCCCCTGAGAGGTGGCAGCTGACTCCTCCCACATGGTTGGTGCAGAACTAGAAACACTTAGGTACTGAGTGCCTATGTTTCCCTAACAGGCCATGGGGCAGGAGCCATAGAGCTGGAGACAGATCCAGGCTGAACACAGAGACATGGAGACAAGAGTTCTGGGCTCTGGGTTCTTCCCTAGCCTATCCCCTCTTGGGAGGAGGCTCTGCCCTCCTCCTTCTCCAGGTCCTGACCTCTGTTCAGGACTCACCCAAGTGGCCTGAGAGGGCTCCCAAGATGGTAGTAGTGCAGACAGGCAGTGAGACCTGGGGAATACTTACAGCCCGAGCCTGACCCCGAGTAGAGGTCATCTAGTTCATCGTCTGGGAAGGAGTCGTCATCCCCAGAGCCCTCAAGGTCCACAGGCCTCTCGAAGTTCTCATTGCGCCAGCGCTGAGTCTAAGAAAGAGAGAGACCCACAGGGCTAGGCACCCAAGGCAGGAACCCGAACAGGCACAGATGACGTGTTCAGCAGAACAGCAGACGTGTTTGTGGCAGAGTGACACCCATGTATGCTACAGAGAGCTGGATGTTGGCAGATGGCTGCTTGTCACAAACTCAAGGCTATGGTAACAGTCCCCTCTCCGACCTGCCAGCTACTACCGGCAACCTCTGGCTGCCCCCTTCAGCAACCAGAACCCCTACATGGGTTCAAATCATGCGATGCTGAATTAGAATCCCAGACCAACCGCTTGCTAATAGGCAAATTGTTTAATCCCTTTGCACTTCAGTATAGGCATTTTGGAAGCAAAATGCAGTGGCCTTACAAAGCACAGTGCCATGGTCCTGCCCCCAGAGCTTTCAGGGGAAAGGAGGTGCGCCCCCAGGGCTAGGGTTTGAATCATACGGCATCTGCATCTTACAAATGAAATCAAGACAGAAAGGCACCCTAGAAAAGGCACCCAATAATGAAAGGCCCTGAGGTTAGTCAATGCAGCTGGCACCCTTGGGCTAATCCTGCTCACTCTACAGCTTCACCCAGCACCCCATCCCCATCTCTTTCAATCACTCTGGTCCCTCTGCCTATAATTCCCTTCCAATTTCCTGCCAACTCACACTACCCAGAGTCACTTTGTTTGAAAAGTCACCCTACTGCAAGCATTCCTTACTCCCAAATCACACCTGACGCTCCTCATGAGCAAGGTCTGCCGTGCCCATCTCCCATAAATAAGAAGCTCTCTGAGGCAGGACTAGCCCATCTAGCAAGGTGCCTGGCACTGAGCAGGCTTTGGGAGATCTGTAAGGATGGAGTTGGAGTTAGGAGACACATATAATTCATGGGTAGCACAGGGACAGGGTGGCTGGAAGTGAGGCTGAGAAGTCAGCGGGCTGATCACAGTGTCCAGCCAGTGACTTACTCTTATAAATCAATCACTTTGTGGACTGATGGCCCATCAGAATATCATCAAAGCTGATCCCAGGGGTTCAGTGGGTTTCAGGCACTACACTGTGGCTGACAGTGGGGAGCCATGGAAGGTGTGTGCATGGGAGAGGAACCAGACTGGCACTGCGTTTTGCCCTCAGCCTGCCACATTCCTGCCACTCACAGGCCCTTCTGCAGTTCATGCAGAGCCAGAAAGGGGATTTCAGTCCTGGCTTCCTGCCCACAGCCACCAGTGCCTGCTCCAAAGCCCCAGCTAGCCCAGTCAGGGCAGGGAGCCAGGACATACCCCTCACAAACACACACACACACACACACACACACACACGTCTGGAAGTAATGAATTAATCAGTATTTACTTTCTACCAGTGAGTCATGGGGTGGAACAATTAGTGTAATTGCTCCCGTGACTAATTGCTGGGTCTTCCTCCTCTGTAGATATCCCAGGAGCTCAGATCAGCCATCATCCAGCTTTCGCCGGCTCCCATCTCTGCCCAGAGCATACCCCCAGACTGTGGGAGCCATGTGCCTCCATAGACTGGAGTCTCTTGGGAGCTTTTGGCTCCTGTTCCCCCAGTTGCTCAGCAGGCAACCTGACATCGCACAGCAAGGTGGGGACTGAGAAGGAACCACTGTCTTTCCCTCCTTCAATGCAGGCCAGGGAGTGCTGGGAAGAGACATTCTAAGAGGTCTGTCCTGGGACATCCCCCCCAAAACAGGAGGGAACAGGGGAGACAAATGTGTACCCCTTGAGATTCCTCAGTAGCCAATATGACACCAACACTCTGTTCAGAAAGGCCTTGCACAAACCCAGTCCCAAAGCCACAGAGACCTGCAAGTGTCACAGCCAGACGCACAAATGCACCAGCACACACACACACACACACACACACACACACACACACTCACACATTCACACACACACACACACACACAACCCTAGAGGCAGCCTTTGAAGGCAGCATGCTGGCATGCCTTTGGGGGCACAGGCATCAACAGGAGTTGGGGACTCTGTGCAGCTTTGAGCTAGGAAATGAGCTTCTAGCCGCCCATGAACCCATGAGCCTCCACTCAGGTAGCACTCACCTAAATACTATTCATCCCACCTTTGTAGCCATCGGCATGACAACGGTTACCATGACAACCATCTCCTCCCCGCTAAGGAGGAGCTGCAGCTCCCCACCGAGTTGGAGGGGGGCGGTGCAGGAAAGGGAGATGGTCGAGGATCAGAGGACAGCAAGGAGGGGGAGGGGGACCTGAATGGAGAAGGGAGGCCAAAGGGGGTGGGGCAGGAGAGAGGAGATTGGGAAAGGAGTCAGAGAATCCTCACATCTCAATCTAGCCTCACACTCATCAGATTCCTGGGGAGAAGTAACCTTAGTGACTTCCCAAAGCTGCCTCCATCAGATCTCCTTCCCCTGGAGTGAGTCACCTTGAGGTCACCCTGGAGGCTTGGGGGACACCTGGCACCTGAGGAGGGCAATACTCACAGGAACTCTAGGGATGCTGGTAGCTCAGCTCCCAGGGGACAGCAGGAGGGATGGAGGGGAGGTGGCAGCCCGAGAGGCTAAGGGGGTGGGGGAGTTCTGTAAGACTGAGAAGGAGGACCACCCCTCAGTGACCTCTGCCTTTGCCTGACTTCATGCATAATGACTACAGTTGTTCATGTCACCCTCTTAAAGAATAGAGTCCAAGTGCCCTGGACCATGCTGGCCTCTACCTGACCCTCCTTGTGGCCCTCCACAGAGGCAGACCCCAGCTTCCTGCACAGGAGTTACGCACAGGCATCTATGCCCCAGCATACACGCACAGTGACTGAAAGGAGACATGGTCCAATGTGAACATACACAAACTGCACACCATAGCACACGCATGCATACACATCCATGTGTACATACACCCCAGCACACACATGCACACATATACACATATACACACACCCTACCACCACTCCCATGTACACGCCCCTTTACACACACACTTTAGCACACATACCCATGCATACACACTCCCCAGTACATACACCCCAGCACACACATCCATATACACATGTACACATACCAGAACATACACACACATGTGCACACATATCTTAACACACATACCTCAGAACACATACATGCATACACACACATTCACACACACACCCAGCAGACACACAACCCAATGGACACACACACACACACACTATACACAGTTAAGGGCAGCATGGACAGAATCCAACACACATGCTCAGTAGAGCTTACTGGGATGCACTTGTGTATCTAGCACACCCTTACTGCACACACACCCGAAGGAACTCATGAACACAGGAGTCACCCCGTCCCCACTTACCCCCAATGCTCATTCCACACAAACCCCCTCAGGACCACACTCAAGAGCTTGTTTCCCAGGACTGATTCAACCTCCAATATGCACACACACACACACACACACACACACACACACACTCACTAGACTTCCCAGCACACTTATGTATTGTATTAGATAATACATTTGAACACACGCCTCACAGCCACCACACCCCAGCCCAGCCCACACATAAGGGGAAATACCGCCACTCCCACATGTTTCCTGTCATGGCCACATCAAGGAGGACAGCCAGTGGAAGTTCCTCCACATGACCACATTGCCATAACCCCCAGGGGTTATTACCCACAGTCCACAGACAGCAAAGTCGACCTATAATCAGGAGTCCCTCGCTCTGAGTACTCCAGGCCACTCAGCTCCAATGCTCAACCAGGGTCCAGGGTTTCTACATCTGGGCCCCATTTGCCCCATCTGACACCAGCTCCATGACACCCACCCCAACATCCAGCACCTACCTGTGCTTCCAGCCCCATGCACATCCCCCAGCTCAGTCTGAGTGACTGAATGGGTACCTACCTGACAGCACATACCCTCCCCATGGCACCCCAGGCCCCTTGTTCCTGCAGCAGGCCTCTCCACACTCACATTCACAAGAACACACCCTCCTAGGGAACATACATGATCTGGTGCGATGGTCCTCCAGCCCCTCTTGCCCCTCAGAGGTACCTCAAGCTCCTGCCTAGGGAACCAGGCCCCAGCTTAAGCAGCCATCCCCCAGCCAGCAGTCACAGGCTCCTCTCCACAGCTGCCCAGTGCCTGGGCAGAGCTCTCCTCTTTCAGGCAGCCCCATCTCCCTGGATTCCTCAACCAGGGCTGGGCTGGGTGAGGTCTCATGTCAGATATGTCAGTCCGTGGCCACTAGAGTATTCACGAGGGAGGGGTATGTTCAGGAGAGCCAAGTCACCTCCTTCCCTTAGCCCCCTCCTAGTCACCTAAGAGGCCTGAAGTCAGAATCTTCCAGAGTGAAGGGCAGTGCAGAAGCCAGTTCCCCAGTTCCTCATCTCAGACCTGTTGAGAAATAGCCAAGACCAGGCAAGCTGCAGGCAGAACCTGAGGTAAGAAAAACACTGCCATGACGATTGCTGGTTATGCTGTCTCCACATGAGGTGACTAAGGCCTCAGGCTCCTCCTGGGGGAGACAGATATAGAGGAAACTGTCAATGCCTAGAGTGGTGGGGTGGCATTGCCCAATTCACACGGAGTCAAAGACAGAGGCTGGAGGAAGAGAAAGAAAGGGCGTGGCAGGGAAGCACTCAGACGCATAAATTGGGTCAGCCGCCAGGGGGCCGGGAGCCCAGCACTCTGCCCTGCTAATCATGCTGCAAAAACTAGAACAAAATCAAGTGTAATTAGTTCTGCCCCAGCTTCCTTCCCCTAATTAGCCAGACTGTCCTGGTGACCAGAGACAATATGAGTCAGACTAGGAGCCCAGCTTTTGGTTCAAACAGTCTTGGGTTCAAGTCAAGCTCTAATTTACTTGCTGGGTAACTTTAGGCAAGTGGTATAACCTCCCTAAACCTATGTTTAGTCAACTGGGGACAATGATAATTCACACTTTGTAGAGCTATTATGAGAATCTGGTGAGACAGCACACAGAAGGGTCTGCCGCTGTTGGGTCTGGCTCATCTTTTGCTGGTATTCCCATGGTGCACACTTCCCACACCACACCTCAACTTTAAGGCTAAACTAGGCCTGAGAGATCATGGTGTTCGAGTGCCTCTCTTTTTTTTTTTTTTTTTTTTGGTCTTTTTGAGGGTCTCCCTGTAGCCACAGCTGGCCTGGAACTCACTATGTAAACTAGGCTAGCCTTGAACTCACAGAGATCCACCTGCCTCTGCCTCCCTAGTGCTGGGATTAAAGGTGAAGTCCATCACACCCAGCTTCAGATCCCACTCTTAACAGGACACAAAGGGAAGTGACCATTAGAGCCAGCAAACAGCTCTCAGAGAGGGAAAGCAATATATTCAAAAGCACACAGCGAAGATGGCTGGCTCCAGAAGAAGGCTTAGCGAAGGAGGGGGTCTCAGCAGAGCCCCAGGGTCCCTATGGTCTCGGTCCCCAAAGGCCTTCAGCCCTGTGAGAACTTGGTGCCCCTTCCGCTTACCAGCTCCACCAGGGAGACCCAGAGGCTCTCTGCAGGAATGTGAACTGAAGCCAGGCTTCAGGCAGCAGGACAGCCAGAGGGCAACACAATAACTGCAGGGACTCCTGGGTTCCCACTCCCTCTAGACACAGCTGCCCTGGCTTGGGGGTGAAAGGGTCAGGAGGATCACACCTGCCAAGAGATCAGCAGAGCCTCCCTCCATCACCTTCCCCATCACCTCAGTCTCCTATGCCCTGGAATCCCTATCTCTACAGCATCACTGATCCCCACCCCAGGCCAATAGTGAGCAAGTGTACCCGCACTTCCAAGTCTGCTTCTCTGCCCCCCTTTGTAAAGTGGAAACCCTTGAGCATTTTACAAGCCTAAAGGCCTTTCTAAGCCAGACCATCCCCCTATTAGAACTCAGGCATCAGGAACCAGAGCCCCAGGGCAATGTTTTATATATATGGAGATTGGAAGGAGCCTACACAGCCAACAACAGGGTACTGTTAATACATGAGGGTACAACCTTACCACGGAATAGTATGTAACTGTCAACAACTGTGTCTTCACAACCTTTGCTTGCCTAGTTAGGTCCCTAAATGGCCTTAGTGCAACCCAGAAGCACTTTTTAAAAACTTGTTCTGAAGACTATTCCAGAGTGAGGGACAGCAGGGTTGCTGAGGGGACGACTGGATACTGCTGACCCTCAATGCCTGTGTGGCACTGCACAGACACCAACTCTTCCAGGTGAAACAAAAGTAACATGACTCCTCTGGGGAACCATATCAGAGGCTGGGATGTGCATGTCAGCCACAACTTGGGAAATGTTGGTAGTTAATACTATCACCATCAAGGTCCAAAGGGAGGCTACTAAACACGGGTGAAGTTGGCCCGGCCTCACTTTACCCACCACCAAAGTAACTCTTACATGCCAAGTTTCAGAGAGGCCACAGAGGCTGGTGGACTGCCTGGGGCTGTGTGGTTTTCCAGTGGTCCACACAGCACCCACCCTGTCTCCTGTGTTTGGATGGAGAAGGGTGGCCAGCCCCGGAAGGCCCAGGCAGCTCTTCTGCCCTGACTGGGACCCCTCTATCATCACCCCATTCCATCCCAGCCACCTGCCCTTGTGTGTCACCCTCAAGACCACCGTGACACCCTGCTCCTTGAGTCCCAGCTCCAAGTTGATGCCAAGCAGGACTACTCATGGAGGCCCCACCCTCAGATTATCTGCCCTGTGCTTCACGTAGCTCCTCTCCTCAGCCCTCAGTCAGCCCTGCTGGGCCCACTCTGCCATGCTGGGTCACAGGCTCTGCTCATCCTATTTATAGATGAAGACACTGAGGTTGCTGGCCACCAGTATAACCCAGCAAGATTCTGACCCAGGACAAATCCTGTTCCCAGGGAACGTCTGACCCCCTAAGAGTACACCTAGGCCAGAGGCCATGTTGTGACACATCCCCCTGGGCATTATTCTGCAAGACATCTGGATCATCCTATCTTCACCAGGGAGCACTCACCATGGATCAGTCTCTTCAGATGTACAAAGCCTCATTTCTCTTCAAAAATGCCTTCCTGGTGAGGGCTTATCTTCATTTCACACATGAGAACCAATGTTCAGAGAAGTGAAGCAAAGAGCTCAAGGTCACACAGCAATGGATCTTAGGATAGGATATGAAACCAGCATTAGCTGGGTCCCAGGATATTTGGACTGTAGAGCTGCCTACGCGAGTCACCCCCCTCCAGAGCCTTGAGGGTGGGGCAAGTGTCAGAGACGACCCACTCCCTGCCCAGTACCCTACAGAGGGTGGAGGACAAGGGGTGTGAGTGACAGATGGCCCAGCACAGGTGAGCAGCCCTACCTACCACCCAGGACACACCAGCAGACATCTCTGGAGCTGTGTGTCTCCAGGCTCCACAGCCCTCTTTGGCAACCAGTCTGGGGCCCATGAATCTGCAATTGGGTATTCCAGACCTGGCTTCTAGATTCCAAAACAGCTATGCAAATTACAAGCAAAAACATGCAGGTCGCCAGACTTCCCCTACCTTGCTTGGGGTTGATGATCCCCAACACATCAAGATGCCAGCTGGGCTATGCTCAGCAGCCAGGAGGCTTTAGGAGGTACCTGACCACACCAGCATCCCTGCTCAAAGCCTCACCTCCGATCACCAGCTCTGTCTGAATGAGCCCAAGTACCCCACTGCTAGCAGTCTCTGCTGTTCCTCACCCTGCCCAAAGTGCCTGTGTTTGTTCATTTCCTCATGCACTGCCCACCTCTGCCACCAGCTCCTGGGCAGTGCCTAGGTCTATGAGGTTACTTCTCTGCCCCCAGGATATTTGTTGGCCTGTTGGTATTGACTCAGTAGCCACTGTGGGTGAGGTCATCACCTCCTGCCCTTCATGCCATCCAGGGTCAGTCTGTGCCCTCCTTGTAGCCTCTGTCTACAAGGGTGTAAAACTAGGGCACAGGGCAGTCTGGAGGACTCTAGCGGGCCCTGGACCAGGACGGGAAAGAGCTGGCCAGCCCAGCAGGCTCCAGTAGTGTCTATGCAAATAATATGCAAAATGGCAGACCCTCCCGCAGGCTGCCAGGAGGCCTCCAGTTCTGGCCACTTCCCCACAGGCCTAGGCTAGGGGTGGGCAGCACTTGCAGAGTCCCCTGGGCACCAGGCCCACCACTGCAAACACAAAGTATGGGAGCCAAGGGGACAGAAACCTCAGAACCACATCTGGGTCTATAGCTCAAGAACTGGCATTGGGGGAAAAGGGGTTTTCATCTGACCTTGGAGACTTCCTGAGACTAGGTGAGGGGTCACTGATGGTTGCCCCCAGAGCAGACCCAGCCTTCCTATGCCACCTTCCTTGGACACACAGCAGGCCCCACCCTGAACACACACACCACACACACTCACACCTAAATGTGTCTGTGGCCTGCATGCAGGCGTGGGTCTCGCCTCAGCCTCTGGCAGTGGCTGCTTCCTCACTAAGGTTCTGCTGAGATTAACCACCCATGTGAGCTCACTTGGTGGAGCCTCAGCTTCCATCCCTCCCAGAGCTTCCCCATGGCTGCAGGGCTACTCCATTTCAAGGGAAAAACAGGCCAAACTCCAATGCTCTGAGCAGCAGAGGCCTCAGGGGTCACTATCCCATGTCCAGGTGGAAACTGAGGAACATAAAAGGACTCAAACAAAACACCAGAGGAAGCCCACAACTGGCAGGACCCAGAGGCCTGCCCAGGGCTACACAGGGCTGACTTGCCTCTGGTCACTTCTAGCCTGAGTCCTGGGAGACACATGGGTCATTCAAATGATCAAGGACTCAAGCCAGATCAAACAGGATCCAGATCCCAGCATTGGCCTTCCTTTGCAGTGCTGTACAACTCTGGGTGGAAACCTGTCTCTCCGAGCCTTAGTCTCTTTATTTATGTGGACTCAACAATAGCACTGGCCTGGGGGTGGAGGGATCCAATTGAGATCCCAACAAGAACCTCACTTCTCAGCAAACTGCACACCTGAGCCTCGGTCTACCCTTCTGCAAACCATGGCACAGTGCAGAAGGCAATGAGAACAGAAGCAGAGGTTCCTGGGTACAGCAGGCAGTGGGCAGGTCTCTCCCTCTCTCCCCTGTTCTCAGGCACTGATTCTGCTACCCCAGCTTGCCTGACAATACACCAGGCCTTCTAAACAGCCCCTGAAGGAACAGGCTCCTGCTCAATGTCACTTTGCCTTGTGCACTGTCTCATCCCATAGATAGGGATGCAGGGGTCAGAAGTCAGATGACAAACGGTTAGCAAAACTGACAAGAAAGAGGACCTCAGGCCTCTACCCATGGGATATCAAACAGCAGCGCCAGTTTTAAAAAGCAGGTAGTAGATCTTCAAAATGTGAAACACAGAGTTCCCATATGACTCAGTCACTGTACTGTTTTCTGTTTTCAGGAGCTGGCAAGGTGGCTCAGTGGGTAAAAGTGTTTGCTGTCAAGACTGACAACTTGAGTTTGCTCCCTGGCCCCACATGGTGGAAGGAGAGAATCGACTTCCATTAGCTGTCCTCTGATCTCCATATGAGTACTGTGATACATACACAGACATACACACACTAATAATAATAATAAATAAATAAATGTAATAAAGGAGAGAAAAGCAGTATTAACCATAAACTACAATAGCCAGAAGTTTAAACCAGTCAAATATATCCATTATCTGGTGCGTGGATAAATAAAATGGGGAGGGGAGCGGTCATTCACGCAGTGGAATATTGCTCAGTAGTAAAAGTCACAAATACAACATTACACTCCAACCTGAGTGAGCCTTGCAGGCATTGCACTAAGGGACAGAGATCAGTCCCGTGGACCCCACACTGCATGTCCCCCCAGAAGGAAATATTGGGCACAGCAGCTCACTGACAGCACACTGACTCCTAGGACTGAGTGGCTGGATGTACAGGGAACACTGAGGATGGCACAGGGTCACTTTTCAAAATGATAAAAATGTTCTGAAATAACTGAGTATGATGCCACATGTCTGTAATCTCAGCACTCACGGGTGGAGTCAGGAGGATCAGAAGTTCAAGGTCATCCTCAGTTACATAGCAAGTTTGAGGCCGGCCTAGAATACATGGGATTTTGTCTCAAAAAACAAAATTTTCAGGGCTAGAGAGATGGCTCAGCAGTTGAGAGCACTGGCTGCTCTTGCAGAGGACCCAGGTTCAATTCCCAGCACCCACATGATGCCTAACGACTGCCTGTAACTCCAGTTCTAGGGGAACCAACAAAACATCCTCTTCTGACCTCCACAGGCATTACACGACACAGGCGCACTTACATACATGCAGGCAATACACTCATATACATAAAATAAAAATACTAAAATACTTTTTAAAAAACCAAAATCTTCTAAAACTGGATATGGTCACACCACTCTGGAAGAATATTAGAAAACCCTGAATTACAGCATTGGCCATTCCCTGCTCAAGACTCCCAATGGGTACATGGAACCTCGGCAATGTGATCCCTTTGGGTACCATGTGATTCTCCAGGTGCCCTGCTGCTATGCGGGGCTAGCTCATCTTCCCATGTCTTACACCTGGTGCCTCATATATACCTCATGGCCCTGGGGCCACTACTAAATAGAACAAGGGTCACTGGGACCCCAGCCCTGTGATGTAGCGATGACCCATCTGATAGCTGGAGGATGCTTTGCCTCCGGGTGAGAGATTCTGCATGACAGCCCAGGATTTAATCATGCTATTCAGGATCCAAGTTTAAGCATTATGAACTGTTCATTTCTGGAATTTTCTATTTAATATTATGGAGTTGAGGTTCACTGGGTATAGAGGCCAAAGTCATAGGTAAGGGCAGACACCATCTATATTTTGAATGGCATGTGAATCACATCTCAATACAGCTAATGTAAGAAAGGAAGACATGTAAAATTGAGGATCCTAGCAGACAGCCTGAGAGGGTGGGTCAGGACCTCCATCAGGGTAGCGGCTCGGAGCTCAGCAGACCGCCAGAGTGCCAGGTTCTGCCCTCCCTCTGGCCTCCAACTACCAGAGGGCCTGAGAACCCAGGGGACAGCCTGACAGCCACCAGATCCTGCCTCCATGTGGTGGTCCTTTTAATAAGATGATGCTATACAGCAGTCCCTTCTGCATGAAATAACTACCATCATCACGACTTCAGCTGAGCCTGATCACTAAACATAGTCACAATTGGGCTTGTTGATGGTTGTGCTCACTCATTAAAGCAGTGCCAGGCAGGGTCACTGGACCCTCACCCGAGTATCCACCCACTCTTCCCAGCCAACTAGTCCAGCCTTGGAAGACAAAAGAAAAATGAGGAAGAACCCAATAGAGGGATGCTTTTGGAAGCCCTTGTCAAGAAACTACAATGGACTCTCATATGAACATTTGAAACTTGGCCTGTTCTGGCTTCTTTCTAGTTCCCTGTCTAGAACTTGTAATGCTAATTACTCTTGCCTTTACTTCTCCTTCACATCTCCTATTCATGATTCAAAGACTTTCTTTTCCCCTTAGAGACAAGAGTTATGCAATTTGGGAGTCTTTTAGATAGACCCACTGAAGGGGTACTCCAATTGCCTCACCCTGTGTCCCTGTTCAGCATGGAAGAAGCCAGAGCGGTCTGAGTCCCTATTCCCTACTGGCAATTTGGGTAACCCCTTCAGAGGATGGCGTGATAAGAATAGGAGGTAGGACTTGGCTAGGCAGCTAGAGTAAAAAGACCCCAAAGAAAAGTAGTCAGTTTCTTGGCTAAAGTCAAAATGTCCTTGGGCCTGTTAGCAACATACTCTGTTCCAAAGGCCAAAAATGTCAAAGGTATTTGGGAGCTTGTATCTAATCCTTAAAAGATTTTAGGGTTACCTCTCCGGGGGGGGGAATGTTGGAGGGGTGGGAGTGGGCATGGATTTGATCAAAATACCTTATATGCATGTATGAAATTCTCAATAAAGTTTTTGTAAAAGTTAAAAAAAAAAATTGAGCCCCAGAGAGGGGAAGAAACTTGCCCAGTTCACACAGCAAATTCTGGACTCAAATTCAAAACCTTCAGAGAACACTTCCTGACACCCTTGTCCCTCTTCTCCCATCTGTGGACAGGCAAACCCGTACTCTGGAGTCCTCAGGTGGGCAAGTCCCAGTCTGGTCTCTGTGAGCCTCTGTCTCTTGAAGCACCACTGGAGGGGGCAGGTGCAACTAGGGCAGGTCTTGAGGGGGACCCAGGGGACAGGGGTAGCACCCAGGGGACAGGGGTAGCTCCAGGGGACTCAGCTACCAGCTCCGTCTCTCAAGCTCAGTCCTCAGCTGCTACCCTTAGAGATCCTGGTTGCCCTAAGGAAGAGGCGCAAGGCCCTGTCCCTGCCAGGAAGGGGCTGAGGCACACTGGGGCCCCAGTGGTCAGACACAAGTGCATCTGTCCCCTATCCTTGTGGCTGTCCAGTGCAGCCTCAAGGACAGACGGCCCTATAGGCTCCAGGGTCCGCCCTCAGCCCACCTTCACTTGGCTCCCAGGCCTCTACCCAGCCAACTACAGCTGCCAAGCCCCAGGCAGTTTCCGCTTTCTGCTCCTGTCTGTCCTGAGGCCTGGCCCAGGCTCCAGCTGCCTGCCTTTGTCTGGCAGGGGCTCAATGTCCCTCAATGACAGGGTGGAGGGAGTGGGAAACCCCAGTGTACCATGTCTGCCTGCACCAGTGTGCCAAGGGCCCCAGGCATGTGTGTCCTGCCCTCCACCTTAGCCCTCAGCACAGGCTCCCACTAGGCTCAGGGTCCATCTGGGTTTCAAGGACCTTGAATGTCTTGACCACCACCCACCCTGTAGCCCAGAGACAAGGCTACCACACTCCCTCCACCAGGAACCCCTCCCTTCCCTTCCCCAGGCAAGGCTAGAAAAGGCCCCATAATATCAGCCAGGCCACCTTCTCTACATGGCCAACCCAGCCCCGGGAAAGAATGAATGAGGGGGAATGAATGGTGAATGAATAAGGTAGTAAATGAAGAGATGGATGAGGCTATGAATAAATGAATGAGAGATGAATGAATGAATAAGATGAATGAGGGTGTGAGAATGAGAGATGGATGAATGAATGAATGAATGAATGAATGAATGAAAGAGAGAGGGAGGGAATAGATGAGGGAGGGAAAATGGAAAGGAAGAAATGAGGAATGAATGAAATAAGGGTGGGAATGAATGAATGAGGGAGAGAATAAATGGGGGGTAGATGAATGAATGAGAGAATAAATGAATGAGGAGAATGAATGAATGAGGGGATGAATGAGTCCCAGATGGTCTCACCCAGAATCCAGCTTGGAGGAAATGTTAGTGACAGAGGGCCTGCACTGAAAATATGGCCACCAAGTTGGATGTCATCCAGTGGGCTGTTGCCAGGACTGTCTTGTTCGCTAAGCCTGGGATGGAGGAGGAGTAACTGTGGCCTCTGTGGTTGTGGAGAGTCCTATGACCTCAAACTAGTCACAGTTTGAGGCCACCACCATGTGCTAGACCCCCCGCCCAGGTCACATGAACCCTGATGCTTCTCCCTAAGGGAATGAAACCCACCATGTTTACAGAGGGGCTCTGGGGTCACAGGTGCCAGGTGACTGCCCAAGGTCACCCAGTTGATAAGCAAAGTCCCAAGTCCTAGACCTGGCCTAAGCCACCCTCTTGTCACACACCTCTACCTGCACAAACTTGGATGGAGCTGCGGTAGGAAGGAATGGAAGCAGGGTTCAGCCTGCACAATCTCAGGCCCTGGGTAGTGTGGGGTGTTTCCTTCCACAGCAGACCAGGCACCTCACAGCCACAGTCTGTGCCCACCCTGCACCCCAGAAGATCACCCCCATGTGTCTCATAGCTCAGCCACCCACCAGGAGACCATTCTCAGTACAGCAGCTGTGTGGCAGACCTGACCTGGCCTGCTCAGTGCCAACGCAGGCCCATTCTGACAACCAACAACTTCCCCATGCACCCCTAGAGGCTCCAGCTCAGGGTTCCCTTCCACACAGAATGACTGCCCTCATCCTAGCCCTATCCCTGCTCAAGGCTCCAAATCTGACATCTCCTGACTGGGCTTTGTGTTCCTGCTTCATCAGAGATGTTCTGTTAAGGAGCTAGGGTCCCCAGAGACCAGCATCAGAGCACCTCAGTGCAGGTAGGCAGTTAGATAAGGGGAGTCACTTCTCACCTGTAGCTGTCCCTTTTCTCAGGGACACAAAGTCACACTTTCTTCCCCCCGCCCAGTATGTTAGTACATAGGGTTTAGTAAATGACACACAGCTACCTCTCTAAAGGAACCTAAGGTTGGTTTTTTGGACAATGGGAGTGGAGTGTCGCTGGGGGGTGGGCAGCAGACAGAGCTCCAAGCACCCCCTCCACCCTTGCCTTAATCTCCCTAAGGAGGCCAGATGACCAGCTGCCCTTGGCGGGGGCTCCAGACCCCAGATTAAGAACCTGGATTAGGGACCGGCTCGTTCCCATGAACTCGTCCCTGGCAATAGTCATGTCCCTGCTGGGACGCAGTGAGGCTGGGACCCTAGAGTTCCTTCCCCTGAAGGACAAGGTCTTAGGGCTGGGAAGAACATCTCCTCTAGGCCCCTCTTCCTTCACCCTCTGCCACCAGAGGTGGAGTTTGAGGACAAAGTCATGCTGAGGGCAGTAAGTACTGACCAGGCCATGCAGTGACGAAATGTGGCCATGCTGACCCATGGGATGGGGGCTAACAGCCCTCTGGGCAAGAGGGTCCTGTGCCCCCTGAGGGCTGGGCAGTTTTTGGATTCCTTTTCTCATGTGAAGTTGGGGTAGGGAGGTGTGGGTACAATCTGAGACTCAGCCTGGAGGCTGTGGTGGCACCTGGGTGACCCTTTTCCATGTGCGGCTGTCCTCAGGTTTCTCTCAGGACTTAGGCTAGGTTGTGTGCATGTATGTGGGTGTGGGGAGTGTTGCCAGGTGTCAGACCAGATGCCTAAGGTGCTGGTGTAGTGTTGTAGCATACACTGGGGACATCAGAAGTTCCTGAAGGCTGTCCTTCCTCCTTCCCCAGCTGCCAGGGTTCACCCCCCAACAGGGTGGCTGCAGATGGAGTTTGGTGGAAGGAGTTGGGAGATGCTGTGCCAGCATTGGGAGGGTCAAATGCGCACTTAGGATTGTGCACTCACAGACTGTGGGGGTGGCTCAGTGGCTAAAGTTCTTGCTGAGCAAGTGTGAGGACCACTGTTTGGATCCCCCGCAAAAACCAGATGAGTTGGAAGCCTGCCTGTAATCCCAGCACTCAGGAGGTAGAGACGGGAACCCTGGAGAAGGCTGGCCAGACTAGCCCAAACAGTGACCTCCTAGATTCAGGGAGAAGGCACTGCCTCAATATGCAAGGTGGAGAGTGATTGAGGAAGACATTCAACTTCAGCCTTAGGCCTCTAGGTGCATGTGCACACAACTGCAAGTGCACCCCCACACGAAAACATGTATGCACATACATGCACACATAGGAATGTGTATACACTCTGAGACACAAGAGAAAGGAACCCCCCTCTCATGCCCCACTTGAGAAATAAGAACCTGTGTGCTCACACAAGCAGACTCAGACCCACATTGACATCCACACCCACCATTGATATCCTTGTGTACACATGGGGTCACATGAGAGGCCCCAATGGGTCAGGAAGAGAGGGAGGAAGAGCCTCAGGAATCAGAGCAAGAGGAGGGAGCAAGAAAGGGGAAGGAAGGAGGGAGGGAGAAGAGCAAAGGGGGATGGAGGGAGGAAGTGGGGAGGAAGGGGATACCTCCAGATAATCAAACCTGAGCCTCCAAAGCCCACAGGTGAAGCTGAAATCAAAGGCTCCCCTGGCCCCCACACCCTGCCCCCCTCAGGCAAAGCTCCTAGGCTGTGTCTCTCTGCTCACTCCCTTCTCTCAAGTGTGGGGGTTATATGAGGGGGGCCAGAGAGACAGGACAAGGTGTGAGAGAAGAGGACTAGAAATAAAACAGATTGAGGATGTGTGAAAACAGGGAAAGAAACAATGTAGCAATGTCGGAATGGGAGAAAATAAGTAGCCGATGGGAGCTGGGCAGAGAGATGATGTAATTGGGGGAGGGGGAGGAGCTGCAACAGAGTATCCAAGACAGGGCTCCCAGAGGGGAGGTAACCATGTAACCCTGTGGAAAGCCAGACAAGATGAAGCAGTGTAGCAGGATGAGGGCTTGGCAAAGACTCTTAACACTCAGGCCCCTGCCTGGGGATCTAGAAGAGGTAGGGCAGAAAGAAGACTCCCTCTGTGCTTAGCAACTGGGAAGAAGGGCCACCTGCCTGGGCTTTGGAGCATGAGTAGAAGTTCACTGGAGAGACAGCACATGGACAGACATGAAGAAGTCAATGGCATGCTCAGGGGTCCTGGGTGGAACAGCGTAGGGTATACAGGGCAAAACAAGTTTGGAGCTGTGCATTGAAGGGATGGATGTGGCTTAGATACTGGCTGTGCGAGCAACTGGGGAAGTCAGGGGAGGCTTCCTGGGAGAAGCAAATGGAACCAGTTCTGTACTCTGGACAGAACAGAGACAGGTAAAAGATGAACCTGGCATAGGGGTTGATACTCAGCTCAGCCACCAACTTCCTGTTACTCTGGGTCCCCTGAAACCACCACTCCCCTTATCCCCAAGCCTGAGATAGCTTCAGCCCATGCCAAGAGGAACAGAAAACTTGGCAGAGAAGTGGCCACATGGAATTCACGAGCCCTCTACCCTGGGTTGACCCCTGGCCTGAGTTAGCATTCAGTAGTTTCACACCCAAGTTCAGGGATCCAGCAAGACCTTGGCCTTCACTCCATCTTCTGGAGGCACCAAACCCCTCAGCTGCTCTGTTGTGGAGCATGGCTTATGTAATAGATAGAGCTCTGGAGCCAGACTACATGGGTTCAAATTCCAACTCAGCCACTAACTAGCTCTGTGACTCTGGTAAATAGCTTTACTTCTCTGTCTTTTCATTTGTGAAATCAAGACAATACCAGTGTCTTCATCATGGAGTTGAGTGAATTCTGACACAAGATACATGTCACACCCTCTGGCTTCAGGACAGAACACAAATGTCTTACTTTGCCAACAGCCCACCTTGTGAGCCACTGGGATCATCCTAGTCCATGGGGCTCTTCCACAGTGAGGCCTTAGTGGGGAGGGAGGTTCAGCTCTTCAACCCCATAATGTGCTGAGGTATGGGGCCAGGGACTGGAAAGTGGCCAGCCAGTGAAGCCACATGCTTGGCAGGGACAGGGACAGAGGGAAGTACCCCATCCCAAAGACAGATGTGCTCCCCTGCCACATGGAGCTCCTCCTCCAGTGGCACCTCCTACTCCTCTCCACTGCTTGGTCTTTGGAGCTTTTGTCCACGCTGGCTATTCCGCAGTCCCTCAAGGTCTGGAACTAAGGACACCTCCCCCACACAGCCCCCAGAGTCAAACCAATGCCTCACTGCTTTGATTCCCTCCTCCAAACTGGAGTTTTCCCAAGGTTAGGAACCGGACACAGAGGGAGCACTGATCAGACAGGGGCTGTGGCTACCAGCAGGTAAGGACAAGGAACCAGTACCAGGCTCCCCATCCAGTGTTCTTCCTCTGTGCATGAACTTGACTCGTTGCCCAGTCCCTGGGTGGCCTGGGCCTAAGTGATCACCCCGACCCCCAGGGTTAGGGAGAAAGGTGACACTCAATGTGACCCGAAAGGAAACCAACTCTCCCACCCAGGCCCAAGAGAAACCACAGACAGGACACGTGAAGGAGGGTAAGGGCCACTCAAGGTTGGGGCCTGTCCTCAATTGTAAAGATTGACAGGCCTGGGTCACCAAATCTGATAGCCCAGTGTCACATATGTGGAAGTGGAGGCTGGAAGGGAAGTTGGGCCCCTGCCTCTGGACAAGCTTCTGGAGGCATCACCTCTGAGACTGGGCAGTCTTAGAGGAAGTCAGTAAGAATAAAACGAGTCACCCTTGTCACTAACAACTGCTGAGCCAGCCCTGCCTCCCCAAATCTAATGAGCCAAGAGCCACCAGTCCTACCACAAAAGAGGAGACAGGCCAGGTGGAGACTTCTGCCCAGTCCCTGCTTCCAGTGGCAAGGCTGGGCTCACCTTGAGTTTGTGGGCTCCTGCTCCACAAACTTCAGACTCTTCTACAGTTAGCCACAGCCAAGCAGATCTACAGTTCAACCTAATACCACAGCCCTTAAGCATGGGCCTCATATGCAGTCAGTGTCCAATAAGAGACTGCTGTACCAGCCAAGCAGTCAACCTGTCAACAAGAAGCTAGACACCATGCTCAAAGTCTTGCCACTATGTGCTCTGATAGGTGGCCCATGTCCCCAGCAAGCACCTGGGTGAAAGCAGATGCCAGCCAGGCAAGTCTGCCAGGGCTCACCTTGGTTCAGGCCTCTGAGTTCTGAGTATAAGATCGGGTGACAAGGTCTCCTTGCAGGCAATGGTGAGGATGGACTGGGACAAAGCACGGTGAGCACCCAGAGGTGCCTGGAGCCTAGCAGAACCCTGTACATTCCGACCACTGTCCCTGCCATTGTCCCCGCCCAGTCTGCTTTAGTGTGTCCCCCCCGCCCCCGACAGAGGGATACCTTGATGACAGGAAGCAGGTGGGAATCAGCTACAGGCACTGTTCCCCAGAGAGGGCAGTAAGCAAGAGTCAAAGAGAAGAGGATGAATGGTACCCATGCCTGCCACACCCTGGAACAGGGGCCAGGCACAGGAACCTCCAGGTACGAAGAACAGAGACAGATGGCTCTCTTCACCTCCCAGGGGTCCCTGGCTGTCCTCAAGGCGTGAAACTAGAGGAAAGGAGGGGCTAAGGAGCCACCAGAGCCCCCCATGCTGGGGCCAGCAATCAAATTGGCAATCAACCAGCTGCAATTAGACTCACAGATTCCACTGATGCTGGTTCTAAATGACTCTTGCTCCTCCTGTCTGGGAGCTGGGGTGGGGATGGGATAGCGGTCCACCAGGCAGTAAGGGAATGGGAGAAGCTCCAGAGGATCTGATCTGGGGTGCAGCCCACCCCAGAGCAGAGTGGCACTATATCAGTGCCACATGCCCCATGAAACCTAGGCTGAGTGTGATAACAAGATCAACCACTTAGGACAGGACTCCAGAGTAGGGGTGGGGTGGCTGGATGCAGGCTCCACCTCTTCCTGGCTGCATGAACTCAGCCAGGTGGCTGGGCATCTCTGAGCCTAATAGGGAATGATGTTAGTCCAGTCTCCAGAGTAATCAGGAGGCTCAATGAGATATTTAAGGCTGCAAAACGAGCCCTCATGTTTGGGCAAGACCCAGACTGACCCTATTAGGGTGCTGGCTTGGGGTGACCATCTCTGCAGGGTCTTTCTACGCAGAAATCCCTTCATAAATGTCAGCCCAGGCCTGGATGACCATGGGAACACAGCCAGGTGCTCTGGGCCAAAAAAACATGGAAAGTGCATAACACCACCCTGTCCTGGGTCTGGATACAGATAAACCAGGCTGTGCTGAGTCCCAGGCTCACAAGGAATGAGGAGTAGGCAAGTCTACCTGCCTCCAGCCTGGGCTGCAGGGAAGTAAATTCCCCTAGAAACAGAACCATGAAGCCTAGAAAGTGTTTCACCTAATCTGGCCTAAATCCAGCTAACTGCAATTGGGGATTCCAACCCAAGTTCTCCTGCTCAGGGTACTGCTTTGGGTCTTTCAAACCTGATTTCCACACTCTCCAAGGAAATCCAGACTCCAAACTCCTTTTCCCAGAGAGCAGTTCCTCCATAAGACCAAGGGGGCAGGAAAACAGCAAAAGTAAAGGCAGGTAAAAGTTAGCCTGCTGTCTGCAGGAGCAGCACACTCCCGGTTGCTCAATTGCTTCACAGTCTGACCCCCAAGGCCCTGACGTAAAGCAGAGACTGAGGTTCAGAGAAGTTAGGTGAATATGCCCAGGTCACACAGATTCCTTAGTAAGAAAGTAAGATGTGGGATTTGAACCCCACACCAGTTGGTCTCTACTCTTACTCTGTTTCAAGTTGAAGAATTGGAGAACCCTCCCACCTGGCATGGTGCACCCAGCCCTCCATCCCCAGCAGCCCCGGGGGGGGGGGGGGGCGGAG
>NW_008336404.1:571178-575952 GCF_000622305.1 Nannospalax galili
CATGGCTGCTCAGACTCCCCCTATAATCATGGTTTCCTGTTTGGTACTGAGACCAGGAGTGGGGGAGGGGAGCAGCCGTCACTCTGGCAGGGGGCCTGCTCTGGACAGAGGGGGCCGGAAGTGATGGCTGCCCAGCCTCCTGGAATCTTGGGAGGCTGGGAACCAAGACAACTGTGTGTGTGTGGGGGGGGGTGGCTGTGTCAGTCAACAAGGCTGATGTTCCCAAGATGTGTTTGGGGGACAGAGGTCTGTAGGGTCCAGTAAGACAAGCCAGTCATCAGCTGAGGCCCTGCTCTGGCTGGCATGGGGGCCCAGAAGGGTGGTGGGAACAAGTGGCAACTCCCAGGCAGCTCCCAGCTCCAGTCACCCTGCCCCCAGACACAAAATCACAGGGCTGCACGAAGCTGGGATGGAGCCCAGAGCCACAATCTCAGTCCCAGCCAGATGTGGTGGTAGCATCACCACCGCAGGCCCTCCCCATGCAGCCCCCTGGCGCCTCCCAGTCCAGGGCCCACGCCTTGGACCCAACAGGTCCCTGCCAGTCTCATCATCCCCTCCCTGCCACACAGGAGCAGGGGTCCCCGTCCAGGCGCTTTCCATATCCTGGTACACTCAGCTCCCACTTGCACAGAGCAGCCTCCAGTGCCCCAGAAACTCCAGGTCTATGAAGAAAGCACTATGCCCCCCTCATCCTGTCAGGGGAACGCCAGGAGTTCCTCTTTCTCTGAGTCTCACTGTCTGGTCAGAGGAAATGTGACTGGCAGAGAGCACTCAGAAGAGTAGGCCAAGACAGAACAGATCTGGGATCCTAACAGCTTTCTGAGGGTCAGCGGGGTTGAAGAGGACAAAAGGCAGGCCTGGTCACCTATGCCCCTTCTTTGGGAATATGCAAGGAAAGCAGCTCTTTAGCCCTTTCTCATCAGAGATTCCAAACACTTTCTGTCCTGTGTTCTCCACGTGACCCAACATGAAACCCTTAATCTATACACATCTTTTAACAGCCCTTTTTACAAAGTGCCCCCAGCCCACCCCAGTGACTCTCAGAGTTGCCCCTCTGCAGGTAACAGAGACCTGTGAAGCAGTAGACCAAGAGCCTTGGGCAAGCCCTACCCTCCTAGCAGCTTGTCACAACCCCCAAAACTACAGGAGAATTAAATAGGAGGAGGCGGAGCATCAATAGAAAGATCAGGCACCTGCCAAACACCAGCCAAGATTTCATGGTGCGCACCTGCCATCCCAGCAATCAGGGAGACTGAGGCAGGAGGATCACAAGTTCAAGGCTAGCTTGGGCTACAGAGTGAGACTCAGTCTTAAACAACAAAGCAGCTATTATGGTCATAGTTGGGGCGGGGTAGGGAGTCTCCAGAGAGATGAAGCAAACTACCTAAGCTCACACAGCAAGAAGGCACAGGTTAAGGCTGCTGGCCAGGGTTGGGAGCCAGCCAGTATCCAACTTGAAAGAGCTAGCTTCTGGCTGTGTGACTCTAAGTGTCACCAAGTGTCTCATTTTCTCATATAGTAAAACAGGGGCTCTGACCATCCATCCCTAAGATTATCCTAACTATAGTCTATCCCGAAACAGAGAGTGCAGGGGGATCCCAAGGAGCTATGTCCAGTATTCATCTTGGAGCTATGCTGCCTACCAGGAGTCCTTAGCCAGACACCCAGTTGGCCCAGTGGTTCTAAGGCCAGTCCTCTTCCCCAGCAGCCTGGGGGTGCCAGGAACTTTCTGTACCTCCTTTTCCTCCAGGAGACAGGTGTGATGTCTACCACTTACTCTGTCCACTGCTGTCCAGCTTTTGGAGGCTCTTCAGATGGCAGGAGACTTCTAGTTTAACCCATCAGCCCTGAAAGTCAAGCCTGTGTCTGTAGGTGATGAGTGAGAGAGTGGAGGGTCAGACACACTGCAGTTGTGACCACTATCAGCTTAACTTAGAAGGTCTCCTCCAGGAAGCCCCCCCCACCACACCTCTTCAAGTTCCCTCCTAAGAAAGATAGCCAGGGCCTGACCCTGACACTGTCCTTATGCAAAGAAAGGGTCTTTCTTGAGATGGACAAGAATTCTGCCCAATCACACAGCAGGTGTCTGTCCTGGCACCCAGCTGTCTGGGAAGTCATCAGAACCCAGGCATACGGTGACTGCATCCCAGGTGGGAGGGGACATTGTTCACAGTCCTGGCCTGGAACAGCCCAGGAGTCCCCAACTTTTCATTTCTATAATGAGGGTAGTGGCTTGCCAGACATCCTGGAGGAGAAAAGGGAGGGTGTTCCTGGATGTTGAGAAAAGACACACACCTGCTACTGTGCACCCCTAACACCTTCCCAAACACAGAATGGGAACTCTGAGAAAGAACAGGTCATGATGGTGCATGCCTGTGATCCCAGCATTTGGGAGGTAGAGGTAGGAGGATCAGGAAGTCAAGCTTATCCTTGGCTACATAATGAGTTTGAGCACAGCTTAGGCTACAAGACACTGCCTCAAAACAAAATAGAACAAGAAATTCGAATTTGCCAAACACCTAGTATGCCCCAGGCACAACACTGGGAGCTTCCCTTTTCATTCTTTCATTCTTACAGGGGGAAAACTGAGGCACAGGACAGTTAAGTCACTTCCACAAGGTTACACAGCCACCAGTCAGTGAAGACCCATCCCATGTAGATTCATGTAGACTGAATGTCATGTCAGATCCCACCCAGACCTGGCCTTAAAAGAACATGGTCCAAAAGCTAGTTTCCGGTGTCTCCACACTCCACACCACTCTGAAAGTCACTGAAGCACAGCAGCTGGCCTGAGGCCCTCAGAGCCCTGGTCACCTGGTCTCTAAGGATCCAGGAAACCCCAAATCTATGGGCCAGAACACGCTCCCAACTCACTAGCCACAACCTGAATGAGACCAGCTGTCTCCTTCCTAGAGTCCCACCCCACCCTCCACCCCCTCCCAGACTGGCACAAAGACCCAGAGTTGTCTAGTCCCTCCCCTCCCAAGCAAGCCTCTATCCACTACCCATCCCGTGGTGTCCTTAGAGGCCCCCAACCAGAGAACGTTCTTGGAACCACCAGCTGGAGCTCTTCTGGTCTAACCTCAGTCCCTCCTGCTGTAAGCACACCGTCTCCTCTGGGCAGCATCCCAGCAACCCAGTACTAACCCTTAACCCTTAGCTTCTCAGGCCAGGTGACATGGTGGCCCCATGGGGAGGACAAGAGGCCTGTTAGAGGGACACCTCCACACCCACCTCTGCCTTGGCCCCTCCCCTGCCCCAACCTGTCACCCAGCATTGGTCTGAGCCACCCCTCCCCTGCCCCACCTCACCCTCACACCTGCTGGTTGAGGCCCTATGGTGTGCTGGGTCCTCACAATCTCCCTGAATCTTTTTCTACCTTTTGGAGTATGAATTATTATTAGCCTTTTCCCCTCCTGGGGAAAGTTGCCTCCCTTGGGACCGCGGAGTCAGACAGTTCACCCTAAACCCTTTTCCCTCATACTATAGTAACACCTCCCTGAGGGCATCCTTAGTCTCCTCCTCACAGAGGGGAAACCCCAGGTTCAGAGGAATGGGAGTGGCTGACTGGCTCAAGACCTCATCATGAACAGGTGGTGGTCACTAGATTTGACCACCAAAACTCTAATTCCCAGGTCTTTGGTGTCAAGCGTGATTTTTTTTTTTTTTTTTTTTGTGATGATTCTGAGAAGTGTCCCAGCTGCCAGACTGGGCAGGACCTCCATCCTCCCAGTAGCTTCTCCCCTCACCCCAGCTAGAGCACCAGGGATGAGGCATGGCCACCAGGCACTATCCCTGGTCCCCTCCCCTCAGCTGATATTCTGACAAGCCTGTGGTCCTCAAGCCAGTCCTGGGGACCCTACATGCCTCCCTACAGACTAACCGCTGGGCTCAGGAGGGAAGGGGTGGGTTGGCCAGTCTGGGCTCCACTGATCACCTGAGAAGGTGGGGACAGCTTGCTCCTGAAGCCAACTGTGAGTGTGGGACCTGGAAGTCCCCAGCTCACCCAGTCCTTATTTGGACACCTATCCACCAGAAACTCACTTGGGACCTCCCCCCATTCCTCAAAGGTGGGAGGGAGGTGACTCTTCCACTGGCTTCCTTCTGGGCTCCTGGTGAAGAGAGGATCATAGTCACTCCCATAGCTGACTGCCAAAGGGACAGTCAGGGGTCACCTCATACCCACTTCTGTCTGCACACACATGACCCCCTGGGGGTCCCTGTGCCAGGCTCATGATAGCCTACACGCCTGGACACACTCCCATAGGTCCAGGCACACACCCCCTCACCCTGCAGGCCATGGTGGCATATGCCGTGCACAATGGGTCACCCTCATGTGTGTGTGTGTGGTGGGGTGCTGATGGCATCCACGCATGTGGACAGCTTTCCGGTGCCCACGCCCACAGGTGCCCAGGCACCCTTTTCAGAGGCAGGCACGCGCGTGCACACACACACACACACACGCACACACACACACACACGGTCACTCTCATCCACCCCCGCAGGTCACCTTCACCGAGTCACCCTCCACCTCCCCCTCGGGAGCCCCCACCGCTCTGCCAGTGGCTTGAGGGGGTCGGGGGGTGGGGAGGAGGCGACCCCGGCAGACACCAAAAGCACACGCTTCCCGGAGGGGAAGGAAACGGCGGTCTGGGGGACACCCACGAGGCCGAGACACACCCAGCCCGGCCCGCGCGCGACAGGAACCCGCCGGGGAACGGGGGATGGGGATGGGGACCCGCAGGCCTGTCACTCACCCCCGCGGCACGGCCAG
>NW_008336404.1:576207-608901 GCF_000622305.1 Nannospalax galili
AAGCGTCGCCGCCGCCGCCACCGGCCGCCCCCCCCGCGCAGGCGGGGCAAAGAGGAGGGCGGGGCCGCGAACGAGGACACCGGCACCGGACCGCGACACCAGCACCCGGACACAGGCACCGAGACACCAGCACCCCGACACAGGCACCGAGACACTAGCACTCCGACCCAGGCACAGAGACACCATCACCCGGGATACCCGCACCACTGGGACACCTACACTCGCACAGCTTGAGGGATAGCCTGCACGCAGCCTTGAACTACCCGGTCCCCCTCTGGGCCTAAGTTTCCCCTGGTACCGTGCGAAGGAGGGACCCCGCACTGAGGATCCATAGAGGACGTGTTGGGCCTACCTGGAACAGCACCTGTCCCCTACCCCAGTCAGGACCCCCAAGTCTCCTTCCAGCAGGGTGGAGGCCTCCCAGCTGGCAGGTCCTGGCCCTGGACTCTGGTCCCCAGTGGCCCTTGCCAGCTTCTCCTAAGCCTCTGTCTCTGTCAGATTGACACTCCTGCCCCTGCACCCCAGGCCCAGGTGACAGGGGTTTGGATCTGCCTCAATCACTCACTGGTCCCCAGTACCAGCACCTTCTAGCCTGTCTCCACACACATTTGTGGAATATCACTGGGGCTCAGCTGCACCCAGGGGTGGTAGGCAATTGTTAGGGGGCACGTGCCCCCAGTCAGGTGCTTTGGCTGGGTTACTACAGCCACCCTCTGTGGAACCCTTTGAGGTCCATAGAGTCATCCTTGCCCTTTGATGGACACTGGCCCTTGTCCTGCCCAGTGCTACATCAGGTTGAACTGTTAGGAGGGTTCTCCAGAGGAAGAGGTCTGCAAGGCTGGTCTAGCTGTCCTCAACAGAGATTCTGAGGGGAGGGAGGAGGGAAATTTCAACTCTGTCATTCAAAGATACCTAGGAAAGAGCCAGGCCTTGGGGGTACACACCTGTAATCTCAAGACTAGGGAGAATGAGGCAGAGGGATTTGAAGTTCATGGTCAGCCTGTCTTAGAAAAATAAAAAATGACACATTTTTGAGACAGGGTTTCATGTAGCTCAGGCTGACTTTGAACTTGCTACGTAGCTGAGGATAACCTTGCTCTTCAGATCCTCCTGCCTCCTTTACATCCAGTTCATTCGATCATGTCCAGGTCAAAATCAGGGCTTTGTGTGTTCTAGCTCAGCACTCCACTAGCTGAGCTACATCCCCAGTCCCTCAAAAAAATATATATTTTTTTATCATTAGGAATTTAGAGATCTTCACCTCTTGTAATCCCATTGTCCATATTTTAGAATTTGGACTCATGGACGCCTCGGGGAGATGGATGGGCCATGGGGATGAGAGCTGGCTGTACTACTGGTAGCACAGTTGGGAGCTAGAAAACTCTGGCTCTGAGTTGAGCAAGTGTCGGGGTTCAAATCCAAGTTCTGAAAATTCCAAGCTGTGGTACTTTGCATGTGTGACTTAACCTCTCTGAGCCTGTTTCCCAACTGTAATATGGAAATAATCATATGGGATTCACTCACTCACTCATTCAGCAACTAGAAACGAACTGAATACCTACTACATACTGGGTCAGGGGCCTGACTGGGAGGATCATGTGAACTTTGCCTTGGTCCATACTGGGGGTTCAACAAATGTGGTTGGGAACTCAGAAATGGGTATAAACCCACCTTCCAGAGTGGCTGAGCAGACCCATGGACAGACTGGTTCTAAAGAGCTCCCACACAGCCAGTACGGATCAAGTGGAGGATACAGGGAGTGCCATGCCAGCTCTGTGCAGGAAGGACTTAGGAATAGCTGGGTCAGGCCACACCTGGCACAGCCTGGTGGAAGAGGTGTTGAGCAGCCCACCCTGGGACCAGCAAGGCTCAGAGAGCTGCTCAGATGAGCTTGTTAGGTTGCTAGCAGGGGCCAGGCAGCCAGGAAACCCAGCCTCTCCTTCAGAGATTTCAGGAAGCCACAGACCCCTCCCAGAGAGGGGAGTAGACAGGAAGGGAATCTTTGTTCAGGCCGGGGGTGCCACCTGCTGCACCAAGACATGGATACAACCAGAGCTGAAATGGGTCCCCTCCCTACTAGTCTCCCTGGGGGGTCACAGATGCACATTCAGGGTAGCCGGGCACGCAGTGCACCACAGGTCACTCTCCCCATGTGATCCCTCCTACATCTCAGTGCACCAGTGTCTCCTTCCCTGCGCCGTCCCTACCCACACAGATACCAGCCACTACCCTCACCCAGCCAACCTCCCAGAGGGCATGGGGCACCTGGCAAAGTCTTCCTGACTCTCAAGAGGTGAGCCGGTCTAGTCCTGCCACTCCTGAGACCACACTCCTTGCCTTCAAAGGTCCCTCTGCCTCCCCTGGAACTGGGAGCCCCAGATCCCCAATGGACAATAATTGCAGGGCTCCTGCTGAGTTGTCTATGTCCCACACTTCTGTATGACATGACATCATCCCCATTTTTCAGAGTCCAGTCACCACTAACCCCCTACCAACCCCCAAGTGGCCCTTGAGAGCTAAACTCTTAACTCCAGGGTGTATAAGGGAAGTGTTTGTTGATTGACTTAAAGAGTCACTGAAGGAGCCACACTCCAAATCAAGGGAATGTTCAGATGTCATTGCACCCAAGATGACCTCTAGTGCCTGACTGAGCAGTTATGTCCCCCTGCCCCAGTGAGGTGCCTCTGGCTCAGAAGTGTAGCAAAAAGGGTCTGAGGAGGGGCTGGAGAGATGACTCAGTGGTTAAGAGCAATGGCTGCTCTTGCAGAGGACCCAGGTTCAGTTCCCAGCACCCACGTGGTGGCTAACAACCATCTGTAACTCCAGTTCCAGGGGGTCCGACACCCTCTTCTGACCTCTGCGGGCATTGCAGGGCATAGGTGCACTTACACACATACAGACAATACATTCATTCACATAGAATAAAAATAATAAAATATTTTAAAAATTAAATAAAAATAGAAAAAAAGGGTCTGTGGAGGCCTCAGCAGCACTGCTCAGGAGCTGTTCTGTCTCTTCCTGCCCTTCAGGGGTTTGGCTAAGAGGATGGGGTGCCCTGTGTAGTGGTAAAAGCCGACTATAGATGACATCCCATCTACAGGCCCTAGCCTGGAGCGCCTGCTTCCTTTGACTCCGCCCACAGGCCTGGGACTTGGGTGCAAAGAAAACCTGGCCTCCCAGGCCCCGGTGCTGTGAGGACCAAATGGCTAATACTTACAAGAGAGCCACCCACAGGGAGTGCTGTGTCCACTGGCTCTTTGCTGTGTCTCTGTTCTTTAGTTACAGAATCCAGGGCTCAGAGAAGTTCAGTAACTTGTTCCAGGCCAAACAGGCAGGAAGTAGGTAAGCCAAGATTTGAGCCAGGCAGTGGGACTTGGCTCAAAAAAAAAAAAAAGATCTTATTGGTACCGGGTATGGTGGCATGCTCCTTTAATCCCAGCACTTGGGAGGCAGAGGCAGGTGAATCCCTTTGAGATCAAGGCTAGCATGGTCTACCTGGAGCTACAGGGAGACCCTCTCTCAAAAAAAAAAAGTATTATTGGGGGCCGGGGGAGTGCTGGAGAGATGGCTCAGCGGTTAAGAACACTGGTTGTTCTTGCAGAAGACCCAGGTTCAAATCCCAGCACCCACTGTCCTTAACTCCAGTACCAGGGAATCTGACAGCCTCTTCTGTCCTCCATGAGCATTACATGACATGGGTGCACTTACCTACATGCAGGCAATACACGCATACACATAAAATAGAAATAATAAATAAAATTTTTAAGTATTAGTTTTTAAATTTTGTGTCTGGGGGTATAGGGGGAGGTATGTGCATTTGAGTGCACTATGATGCCCAGAAGAGGGCATCAGATCCTGTGGAACTGGAGCTGGAGCACAGAGCAGCCCCATGTGGGTGCTGGGAACCAAACCTTGGTCCTCTGCAAGACCAGTACAAGCTCTTAACAGCTAAGCCATCTTTCCAGCCTAAAACTCTTTTTTAAAATGACAGGGTCTCACTATGCTGCCCCTGAACTTACTAGGTGGACCAGGTTGGCCTTGAACTCACAGGGATCTGCTTTCCTCTGTTTCCTGAGTACTGGGATTAAAGACTTGTGCCACTATGCCCCACCTGACCTGCCTCTGAACGCAGCTTCTTACCTCTGTGCTGTGTGGCTGCCTTGGGCTCAGGGCACATTGCGGTCTTCACAGGGGCCTCCCTTACATTCTCAGCCCCACCTCCCCTACACATGCATTTTGCCCACTGAAACTTCTTGCTTTGTTTCAAGAATCAGGATGGAGGCCAGAGCCTGGGTTTGCTTCTAGGAAATTGTGAGTGACAGCTGGGGGCTCAGTGACCCTCAAAATTCAGGAACTGAAATAGGGTTCTGGCATCATCGCCCTGCTGGGGGCTCGAACCAGCGACCCCCACACAGTGATGATTGGGGATGAGTAAGCGAGCCGTTTGCCAGCCCACACCGCCCCCAGTACCAGGGACAATCAGATGAAATGGGGAGTCTAGTCAAGCAGGGACTCATTTATTGCAGGTGTTACAGAGCTTATAAAGGCACCTGGAACTCCCCCCTCCCCTCTGAGGGTGTATCTTAAGGATGGTCACGTGCTGATCATGCACTCCTCAGCAGTGCGGAAGTATCCTTCATACTTTTAAAACAAGTCAGGCCACGCCCCAGTAACTTCCTCTTGGACCTCTGCAAGCTGGGGCCTTTAGGTCCCCACAATCGCTCCAGATGAGGAGGAACCAGAGTCATTTTTGTGGAGGCCCAGAGGTCATCTGTTGCCCTGCAAGCAGAAGTCCAGCATGGGCAACGGCTGCTACAAGAACCCACAGGGCTGTAGAGGGGTTTGGGCCAGCACTCAGCCAAGTCTTGGCCAGGGTCTACTGGAACTGCTCAGTGTGTGCTGGGCAAAGCTGTTCAAGATGGGCACAGAGCTGACATTCATGGGGCGAGGCTGTGAACTCAGATCCTCTAGGGCCTGTGAACCATAGAAACCAAACCTCCCCTGGACCAAAGGCTATATGACCTGTGAACTGAGCTGGCTATGGACAAACAGGCCAGTAGAGGCTTCAAGACCCTGGCAGGACACTTGAATGCACAAAGCCTCTGGGTCAGATCTGCCAGGAGCAGCCAGAGGTCTGCTCCAGGTGAGGGGAGATGTGAGGCTGGGGACCACCCCTGGAGCTGCATGGGAACAGGGTGAACCTGAGCTGACCAGATCTGAGGGACTGGTGCACAGCACTAGGAGGGGTCCTTGAAAGGGGGCCATGCAGGTGAGCGGCCTGAGGCTGAAGTCTCACACTTTCTACAGTTCGCCCCTGAACAGAACCTTGAACCCAGCCAGATGCCAGGATGAGTCTGGCAAAGTATGAGCAGGCTGGACAGGGAAATGCAATCCCTGGGATATCTGGGAAGGCTTACTAGTAGTGACATCTCTAGGGGGTTGGTGCCAGCCTTGGGGAAGGGGTGCTTTGAAGCAGGGGATGGGGGGCAGCCAGGAGGAGGCTATACACTGACCTGATGTGGCCAGGTAGGAGTCACTGTGGTCAAGAACACTCGACAAAGCATTGTTTTGTGGTTTTTCTTTAGGAGCTGCTCAAAAGCCTATTCACCCCCGATAGGACCCAACAGACCAAAGAAAGGAATCCATCCCAGCTTGGAGCATGCGTGACCCAAAGGTAGTTGCATCTCCAAAAAGCCCACCCAGCATAGGTAGCTTAGGAAGCTGAATCCTTGGACTCTCCCTAGTATCTAAAGGCAGCTTAAGTACTGAAGAGTTCTACTCCAAGCTATTGTATAACTCAGGGCATGGCAGCCTTGAGACTGAGACTCCTGAGCGTCTCCTACAGACATCACAGTTGTCTGCTTCATGGTGGCAATAGGCATGTCCAACCTGGAGGAGAGCTTATCTTGCCCTCCCCACCCAACTTCATCTGTCTTGTGTCACACTGAGAAAAGAGAGGCTTGGAAAAGGAGATGGCTGGTACAAGACCACACAGACAGTGTGTGGCTGAGCTGGGAGCCTAGTGGCTCCACTGCTTACCCTGGGGGTCTCCTTCTAGACCATCTGGACCATCTGTACCCCTGGACCAGGTTCCCCATGTTTGCAGACTTTTAGGGTAGGCCCGCCTCCTTCCAAGACTGTGGCTAAAGTTACAGGACTAGAAAGTCTGTGGGGGACCCAGGCCTAGAGCTCTACTAGAATACTTGTCTCCCTTCCTGTGTAAGGGACCCAAGGGATGAAAAAAGGTAGAGGAGAGAGTAGGGGGAGTAGAATAAGGGAGAGAAGAAGAGGCAGGAAATGAGAGGGCAGAGGAGGGAGGAAAGAAGGGGAGGAAGTGGGGAGAGGTAGGAGGTGGAAAGCTGAGAGGAGGGGAGGGCACCATCCCAGAAGCTACTCCACAATACACCGCACTCCTGGGAATAAATTGCACATTTAGAGTCATTTTCCTGGAAGAAAAAAAAAAAAGTGAGCTTCCTAAAAATGCTTTTTCCTTCTCACCCCATCTTAAGGCTGGAGCAGCCCAGCTGAACAGAAGACTGGGAGGCCTGCCTCCCCCAGGCTGTACAGTCTGGTCACTCCCAGCACTGCTACTCTTGAGGCTTAGCACATTTTGAGAAATTGGCATTGAACCCCATCACTGTTGAGCCACAGCTCTGAACAGGGCATAGATATGGCGTGGAGGACTGGCATGGATAGGCAAGAGGGAAGCAGTGGACCACCCCTGCTCTATCCCCAGCACACCTACCTGTGTGTCCCCAGAAGGGGCTTCCCTCTCCTGGGTCACAGTGAGCAAGGGGACCCGGTTACAGAGGACAGGCCTGGATTTGAGTCCTGGGGCCTACCACTTCCTAATGTCTGGAGCTAAGGGCTTCCCAGGTGAGCCAACAATGGCTACGGGGCTGGAGGGTGATACAGGAGGAGTCTCAGCCAGCTGGCCTACCATCAACAGCCACTGTTTGGAAGTCACTCTCTGCCTGTAGCTGAGAAACAGGCTGAGGGTACCTCAGGGGGCTATAGTCCCCTGGGAATGACTGGCCCAGCCTTGCCCAGGCTGAGGGGCACTGGGGGTGCCTAGGGTAGGACAGGCAGCTGAGGTGGGGCAGGGCAAGGTGAGGCACGCCTCGGGTGTGCTGACCAGTAGACCCTCAGCTGTGTGAGGCCACCCCGATGTACCCTCTGTGGTTCAGGTAACTGATCCCCACACACATACCCTATAACAAGCTGCCCCAAACCCAGGGCTCAGACCACAGAACACACCTGTCTCTCACAGCCTCTAGGGGTCAGGGAGCTGCGGATGGGTGGCTATGGGGCAAGTTCTGGACGCTCTACCCACAAGGTGGTAGGTGTGACTGGTACATGAATCCTACCAGCAGGACAGCTCTTCGCTTAGGTGCCCCAGTTAGGCCACATTAGTCACCCTAGCAAAGAGTCCTGACCAACAAACACAGCAGGTAGCAATAATCACAGTGTGCACTTCGACTGTGCCCAAGGCTTTGATGTGTCACATGAAGTACGGCTGTCGCCCTCCCATTTGACAGAAGAAGGGAGGGCTGTAAGAGGTCAGGTGACTTACACAGTCACACAGAGCCAGATGGGCCAGGATCTGAAGTTCCCAGTCTTAGAGGTATGGGCTATTTAAGGGCTCGGTAAGTCACTGGACCTGGGCCCCCAAAAGGTATCTTGAATGGCTGCTATGCTCAGCCCCACTATTGCCTGACGTCACCAGGTGACAATTGGGAAATGGAGGCCCAGAGAAGTCACAGGCTCAGCAGAGGTCACACAGCAAGCCAAAGACAACAGCCTGAGCCAGATGGGTTAGCTCAGCCTTCATCCCAACCAATGACGGTCTAGCTGTGCACACTGGAGAATCCTGGCAAATAGGAGGGAAGAAAGGGGAAAACAAACCTCTGTCTACTGGACAGGACCCCCTTACTGGACTCCACTTCTAGGTGCCACAAGCCAAAGAAAAACCAGTTGACATTGACCTTGGATCCTTGAGGCGTGGGGCCTCCATAGAGCTTGCTTTAGGGAGCAGCGCCCTCGTGTGGCTGAGACTGGTAACTACATAAAGTCACAGGTTGCTCATCTCTAGATGGCACACCCTTCTACAACTTTATTTTAGATGTTTAATTTTTTTTTACATTTTATTTATTCATGTGTATGTGTGGAGGCATGCTCGTGCCATAGCACCCAGGACAACTCGTTGAAGTCTGTTCTCTCCCACCACATGGGTTCTGGGGATCAGGCTTGGTGGCATGCACCTTTACCTATGTGTGTTGTGCCTGCATGTATGTAAATGCAATGTCCATGGAGGCCAGGAGTTGGATCCCCTGGAACTGGAGTTATGGGTGGGTGTTAGCTGCCACGTGGGTGCTTGGATTTGAACCCAGGTCTTCTGCAAGAGCAACCAGTGCTCTTAACCACTAAGCCATCTCTTCAGCCCCCTTCTGCAACTCTACAAGGGAGCAATGGCTGGGCCTGACAGCATGGCAGAGCAAGATGTCATAAACAGGCCTGGATGGGGAGTCAGGTAAACTCAGATAAAACCCTCCGTTGGTTATCTATCATACCGTAACTCGAGTCTCAAAGACTCTTCTGCACACACAATGAGCTGAAACACCCACCTTCCTTCCTCCTGCCCTTCACAAGGATGTGGGGTGGACAAAGCCTGGAGTCCAATGTGCTCCATTAAACAGTCAGACGAGAAGGCCTCCTGTGAGGAACAGAGCGAAGGACTCACATGACAACCAACCCAGAACCTCAGCTCGCAGATCTGAGATGGGCAGTTCCCGTGGCAGCAATCTATGCCCAGTGAGGGTCATTAGGTAGACTTCTTTGCTTAATAATAGGATTGTTCTACTGGATTTATGACAGGTCTCACATTGGGGAGATGGCTTAGTAAAGTTCTTGCCTCCCAATTGTGAGCACCTGAATTTGAATCTCCAGAGCTCGTGTAAAGCCAGATGCAGTAAGTAGCAAATATCTATAATCCCAGCTCACCTACAGTGAAATGGGAGGCTGAGACAGGGGAATCCCTGCAAGCTCATGGGTCAGCTAGCCCGGTGTACATAGCAATGACCGATGAGACTCAAACTAAGTTGTAACATGAAGATGGACACCTGAGGTGATCCCTTGATCACACATACGCTGTGGTACAAACCCCACACACACCCAAGGACACCCTGGTCTTGAGCTCACTATATAGTCAAAATGACCCTGAACTCCTGATCCTCCTGCCTTCACCTGCCTACTACTGGGATCACAGGGATTCACTGGCTCACTTGGTTTTGTTTTTCTGTTCTGAAGACAGGCTTCTTCTTGTAGCCCAGACTAGCCCAGAATTCTCCATCCTCCTGCCTCAGCCTCCTAGTGTTGCAATAACAGGCATGCATAGCCACTGGGTGGGTGGATTAAGGGGCTAGTGTACTGGAGGGGGCATCACCCCAGCTTCAAGTTATTAAAAAATGAAGTAGGAAAAAATGACTACACCCATGCTGGGCACCGTTCAGAGCTCCGTATTTCACTGAATCTACAGCAGTCTTTCACATAGGTGTATGCATGTACTGCCTGCACGTAGGTAAGTGCACCTGTGTCGTGCAATGTCGAGGTCAGAAGAGGCTGTCGGGTTCCCTGAACTGGAGTTACGGACAGTTGTTAGCTGCCATGTGGCTGCTGGGATTCGAAACTAGGTCTTCTGCAAGAACAGTCAGTGTTCTTAACCGGTGAGCCATCTCTCCAGCTCCGTTTCCCCCTCTTACAGAGAACTGTGTCCCAGGAGCACACAAGTGAAAACAGGCAGTTGGGATTAAACCTTCAGTTTAATCCTGACTCGGAAGTCTCCTCAGGACTCAAAAACGCAAGGCTTGAAATTAGTGGTGACCCCAGTTCCAGTGCCTTAAAGCCACTAACACACACAGATTTCAATACTGAGAGATGCTGAAAAGAAAAAGAACCAAAATCGAGCAAACACAACCAGGACGATAGCCATGAGGAAGAGGAGAGCCCTGTGCACAGGTCTGACCAGTGCAGAGCTGGGCAGTGGCATGTGCACATCTGTCCATCACGGGGTTAGGCAGCAGAGTGTGCACAGGTCTGACAGGCATTGGACTAGCATTCTAGCGTTTACTGTGTCCCCACAGCTCCTAGGTACTGCCCAGCTCCTCTAAGCAGCAGCTCACAGGCTTCCCAGACCCCTACTCTCCACCAGCAGGAAGGGGGCAAACAGAAGAGAGATCCACCTTGAAAGCCTGCTGTAGGAGAGGCCACGACGGTAGGGGCAGCAGGCAACACTGGGGCCCAGTCTATCCCTGCTGCCCAAGCAGAACCAAGCTTTGGCTGGCTAAGTCTCCCCTGCTGCTGTGCCTATGAGAGGGAACCAAGTGATGGTCTGACCCGGCTGGCATGGCCTCTCCTCACCTGCTTCCTGACTAGACCATTCTTTTGGTAACTTGGTGGAGGGAGGGTGCAGATCGTGAGGGACAGACCCCACTTTTTGTGAGCCAGAAGAGGTCCCCAATCTCAGCTAGCTAGTAGACAGCATGAGCTGTTCTCCATGGGGGACAAGGTTGTGAAGGTGCTACAATTCAGACACTGGCCACCACCAGACCTCAGAAAAGAGACACCTGTAACTTGAGGAGATTGAGTCCAAACTTCAGGGCCCCAAATGCCAGAGGGCAGAAAGACCAAGGCTTGCAGGTTTGGCCCAGGAGGCGAGTGCTGGGAGCCCCAGACAAGCTGGGTGTTGTCTTCCCTCCAAAGTGAAAGGTCCCTCCAGGAGTGGGAGAAGAGGCTCCTGAGAGGGCAGGTAAACAAAAGGTCATTTGCCTCGGAAAGCAGAAGGCTTCTAGAGAACCCCTCTCCTGGCTTTATAAAAGGAGAAAACACAGGAGATTTGGGATAGTGAGAGCTGCCTGCAGCTGTTGTTACTTAGTACCCCCAAGAAAAATCTAGTGGTTCACCATGTTGGACATTGATGTAGTCTCTTTACTTTGGTCTGCCAGGGATTCCCTCTCTGAGGTGAACAGGTATGTGTCCTGCCTCCTCAGGAAAGGCCCGTCATACAACATTGGGAAAGTCAGCTTTTACACCAGATGTTCTTGATTTTCAAAGCAACAGGTAGGCTGAACCCAACCTCACAGGTGACATAAGGCTCAGAAGTCACCAGCTGTACCAGGACGCCACCCTTCCATCACCCTCACAGTACGCAGCAGAGGCAGAGCTAGGGCACCAGAGGGGCTCTCCAGGGCTCAGATGGGAGTGAGGGGTAAAAAGGGTGGCAAACTCAGATTCCAAAGTTCTGTATTTTTCAAAATAAAGATCACACATTGTTTAGAGACAATCTACACAAGAGTTACAAAAAATAGTTGCCCAGGCATAAGCATACACAGGTTTGTTAATTATACACATATGGTTACAAGTGTGCTTGCAAAAAAGTTCATTGGAAATATACACAAGGCTCTGGAAATGTACACCGTGTAGTGTTACAGTTCTATATTCAAACAAGAAGAATTGACAGTATGTTACATTCACTTACAAGTAGACAAAATGCAAAATACAGTTCATCTTCTGTACAAAAGAAGGAAGGAAGGGTCACACTTTACAGGGGAGGCTCTGATTGCAGGGAAGGGCAGGGCTGAACTAGGAAGGGTCACACTTTACAGAGGAGGCTCTGATTGAAGGGAAGGGCAGGGCTGAACTAGGAAGGGTCACACTTTACAGGGGAGGCTCCCATCACAGGGAAGGGAAGGGGGAGGGCTGAACTTCCGCACGTCCTTTTTGACTGTCACAAAATAAGCAAAACGTTACTTTTTTTAGGGTTAAAAAAACCACTAGTGTGAACTGAATCATGAGTAACATTTAAAAAGGCTCTCGCTACTGTCTTGACTAGCTGACAAATAAACCAAGCTATATATATTTTTTGAACATTAACTAAGCTGTATAAAGAACATTTATTCCTTCAAAAGAAAAAAAAATTTACTTCTGGTTGAAATTACAATTTACAATATACAACACTACACGCTACGACCGTGAAGGTGAGGGTGTGCACTGAGCGCACGGGGCTGGCTAATTAATTCTCTTCTTACCAAAAAACGTGTTCATGTTGATTCAAACTTCTCCACATTTACATTACAGGTATACAAATGTACAATTGTACAATCAAAAGTATGTTCGCCTACTAGGGTACATTATAGATACAGATTCAACATCAAAACAGGAAAATACTACAAATTCGTATATATGCAAAGTCTACACCCAGTATACACTATGTATTTATAGAAGCAAGACCAAAAGCAGAGGTGGATTTTCTCATGCTGAATAATCAGGTTTTGCCTTTCGTGTTAACAGACACGAACCCGCCCGCATTGACTGCGGCTCCACTCAGCGGCCACCACATTCCTTGGCATAAGGTTGTCTCCAAAAGGAGCTTGGTGACCTCAATGGTACAGAATGATACTTCAGCAACTCCCAAACAATTCCATTTCATATGTGTGTGTGTGTGTATGTATGTATGTATACTTTATAAACAGTGTTAAATGTATGTATGTATGTATATGTATATGTATGTATACTTTATTAAACAGTGTTGAATGCCGCTTTGGGGTCAATTCAAACCTCAGGTTTGTTTTTAATAAAATGAGGTGAGGAAGAGCTATTTGCAAAACTTGCCACAAGGCAAATGAGTTAAAAACCATTTTTTTTCTTTTTTTTTTTTAAACTTTTTTTGTTAAACCAACCACCCTGAAAGTGTCCACATGTGGAAGACAGATACAGCATTGAACAAAATATGTGGCCTCCCATGTACACTGATTACCTATGTACAAGTTCCTATACACCAGTAAAACAGCAGGGCAATTAGTCAATTAAAAAAAATAATTAGTACATATTATGTGTAATAAAATGAAATTTACAAAGGCTTTTCCACTTGTGGATCTGATTTCTTTTAGAAGAGGGAGTAATCCCGGAGCAGCCGGCGCCCATTTCCAAGTCTACACTGGGCATTTCTGGTTGCTGGTTGATTTGCCAGGGTCAGTGAGGTCAGCGGGACGGGGGTGGGAGCATCGCTCAGATGATGCCATTAGGGGGGCCACAGATGGGCCCCAAGTCTACACCATTCTTCATGTAGTACTTCTCTAGCTTGGCCAGGATGTGCTTGCCGTAGGTGTACTTGCGAAGGGTAGCGATGTGTGGCCGGATCTGGAGAGGAGGAAGGACAGCCTGCATTACACTGGCCTGAGAGGCCTGGGTCAGTTCCAGCACCCTGCCATCCCTAAACTGCATGGTGCACATGCCTACCCCAGAGATGCCTTTCATCCTGAGTGCCAGCCACTCAGGAGATGAGACAGTGATTCCTTCCCAGGACAGCACATCATCCCAAGCCTGTGGCACAGCCTGCCTACTGGTACACACAGAGCCAGGCTCCTCTGAGCAACTGGGGCTTCCTTTCAGGACCACCCACCTACATTTATTACCTGACCCCTACACCTCTGCAGTGCACCTCAAGCTAAGAGACCACCCCTCAAGACGGTTACTATGTACTATGTGCCAATGTGACTGATAAGAGACAGGCATTTCAGCCCACTGCCCCTCCAGAGGCTCTTCCCACTGGCCCTGTGAGACACTGCTGGCACCAGTCACCCCTTGCTTCTCTGACTTGAGCTCTGCTCACCTCTGTGAGCCATCTCCTGTACTCCCGTCACTGGAGCCATTCCCATGCACCTAGGTGAGAGAAGCCCTCCCTATGAGCTCATGGATCATGCTACAAAGCAGAGATGGCTTCTTTCTGCTTGGCTATCAAGTTCCTTCCACATAGGAAAGAGACTCAGGGTTCTTAACTGGCGTAACAATCCTAACTCAAACTGTGCACGAAAACACCAGAGGCCAGGCTGGAGAGATGGCTCAGGGTGGTTAAGAGCACTGGCTGCTCTTGCAGAGAACCTGGGTTTGATTCCCAGCACCCACATGGTGGCTAACATTCATCCATAACTCCAGTTCCAGGGGATCCAACACGCTCTTCTGACCTCCAGGGCACTGCACTACACAGGTGCACTTACACACATGCAAGCAATACAAGTATACACATAAAAATAATAAATAAAATATTTAAAAAAGAAAACAAAACACCAGAGGCCAATGTGCCAAAGAAGAGCGCGGCTACAGAGCCAGCAGTTCGCCTGCTTGGGTGTAACTGGGTAAAAAAGGGCTAAGGAGCTCCGGAGTCCGCTATGTGTCCACATGGGACACACACTGTAGACAATGCATCCTGCTGCCTAGCAGGAAAATGGCTGAAAACAAACTGTCCTGAGTTCTAACTCTAATTCTGAGAGGACAACCAGCATCACCTCCCAAGGAGGTGTCTGTTAGAAGAACACATTAATACTTCACCAAGTAATCATTCGCCAAGGTGGTGAGGACTATCTATGAAGCATTTTGTCACTAGAAACCGAGGCCCAAGATCCCTTTGTTTTCTGGTAGCTCTCCTTCTAGAATTGAAATCTGACCCTCTCACCTCTTCCACCAGTTAGACAGGATGGTGATGATGCCTCCTTCCCTCCCCCAGCCCCACAACTTTGCTGCACTCCATTTTCAATTTGGTAAATAAGCAGAGAAAGAGCCAGGTGTGGTAGCACACGCCTTTAGCTCCAGCAGAGGCAGGCCAATCTGTGAGTTCAAGGCCAGCTTAGTCTACATGATGACTTCCAGGCCAGCTGGGCTTACAGGGAGACCCTGTCTCAAAAAGACAAAAATAATAAAAAATTTAAAAAGCAGTGAAAGGTGCTCTTTTCCCCAAGTGCCCTTTGCTAAGGATACCACCTAGGGGTGAATGAGTGGATTCCTAGCCCTCCCTTTCCCCTCCATATAGAGCCCAGACCAAACCTTGATTCCAGCTCCCACCCTGGCCACTTCTCTATCCCTAAGATGACACCTGCTATTGGATTGGCTGTTTTAACAGCCTTCCCTCTTCCAAGTTACAGTGCTCTCTCATCAACTGGACAATTACTTAAAATAGTCTTGGGCCTGCAAGATGGTTCAGTGGGTAAAGGTACTTGCCACCAAGATTGACAACCTGAGTTCAATCCTTGGAACCCACATGGTGATAGGGGAGAACCAACTTCTGCAAGTTGTCCCCTGACCTATAGTAAACATGCCACACACAAAATATAAAATGAAATGCAGTCCTCACTCTTGCCCCTTGTCTTCACACCACACACCCTGCCTCTTCCTGGACAATGACACTCACATGCCCTTCTTCTAAGGGGCCTTCTCTACAAGCAGCACTCTGACACCCTCTTAACAGGGCCCTTCCGTGTCTTCGTGGCATTACTGTGCCCACTGTGTACAATCTCATGGTTATCATCAATGTAATCCTGTTCAGGAAGGCTGGCTGCAGAACACAGGCTTAGCATTTGCTCAATGAACAGACAAGCTCCTGCACATACCTCGCCCCACCCCCAAAGCATCTTCACCTGCTGTCAAACCTCAAGTGCTCTGGGCTCCCCAGCCTTCAACTGCCACCATCAGTTCCACTGACCGGTGGTTATACGACTTCAATCAGAGTTGGTGGGGTTTCGTCTGGCTCAGAACGAGTCCCTAACAAAGATTCTCATTACTGAACTTTGTTCTCAGTGAGGGCAAGTGGGTCATCATTGCCAGACAACAGCAACCCCTCCAACCGGAAGGCTGAGGGAGCTCAGAGCCCAAAGGCTGATGGGAGCAGGCCGCAAACACCTGACTCTCAGCACTGCCTGGCGCAAAGACTGTGGCCCACCCTCCCTGCCCATGGGTTGGTTTGGCTTCCTGGGCCCTGTGCAGGGTTGGGCAGACCAACTCTTGACAGCTGAAGCAGTGGGCCTCTGGTGATTCCTCTGTCCGGCCCTACTCACAGTGGCTAGCTGTTCCGACTTCTGTCCCCTCTCTCCTGTCTAACTCCCTTCAGCCTCACTCTCAAGTGGGCACTGCTGTTTTCTACTGCCCTCCCCACCAGACTGAGGGCCACAGGCAGTGAACAGGACTTCATCTTCATGGTGTCCAGATCTACACAGAACAGGTCTGTGCTTGGGAAAAGTTGGTGAATGAATGAAAACAAGGAGGGAGAAAAGGAGATACAGGAAGAGCTGCTGGGCTGACAAGCTCATCTCCTGGAGACCAAGGAAGGAAACGGCTCACAAACATACCCTAACACATACCCAGGAATGGTAGGTATGTGTCTGTGATCCTAGCACTCAGTAGTTTAGGTCAGAAAGGTTGTTTTGCAGCCAGCCTTGGCTATACAACACAGCCCTGTCAACAAACTAAACCTCCAAATATGCATGCATGATGCATTGGTCCAATTCCCAGAACACCACACAAAATCAAGAAATAAGCAATTGGCCAAAAAAAGCTGGCCTCTTTAGAGGCCAGCAAAATTACTCAGTGGGTAAGGTCACTTGCCATCAAACTTGATGACCTGAGTTGGATCCCCAGAAACCCTCAAGCTGTCCTCTGATCTCTATACCTGCACTATAGCACACAGACATCAAACAAATAATCATAAAAGAAACAAAACAACGAGACAGCCACACATGTAAGTTGAGAAGCGAGGTGTGGCAAACACAGAGGGATAATAGTGCTGGTGTACAAGAAAAAAGAACACAGAACAGGCTAGTGCAGGGACATAGAATCAGTCCCATGTCTACCTATCTCTGTATCTGGAAGCATTAGGACTTGCACCCCTTCTGCACCTGGGGGTCACCTGCCACTACCCTCCTGTGTCAGGACCACACTGAAGGATGTGCCCCTCAGTGATTGGCACTTGACCTGCGCACCTTGTGCATAACGATCTTCCGCTGGCCTGGCTCGGCCACATCAATCATCTTCTGGACCACGTAGTTGGCATACTGATCCTTCATCATGGTATATAAGGCACTGTGGGGACCGTCGTTCATGGTGCATACTTCGTCAATAAGCACAGCGCGCTCTGTACGTGAGGCGTGAGTGACACACTTCTCCACAACATTGCTGTGAAGAGATAAATCGGGCACAAGTGAGAAAAGGTCTCCTCTCAGGTTGTGCATGTTTAGCCTCAGTATGGGCAGCAGCTAGTACATGTGAGAAATGCAGTCACCCACAATCTGGTTCTGCAAGACATCCATTTTGGCCCGAGGCACTGGGGTGTCCACTAGTGAGTCACCTGAACCAGGTATTCGAGGAGATGGGACCTGACCTGCTGACAATAATAAGCTCGAGAAGTGAAGAGACAAGACATAAAAGGTTCACAGCAGCTTTCTAACAGCTCAGGTGGGTCATAATCACTATTTCAACATGTATCTACATTTATGACTGTGTCCTTGCCCCTCTGAGCTAAAAGGCCAGCAAGCTTTCCTAGTGTGTACTATTGGCTGTCAAGCAGAGCATGGCATGCAGCAGAAATTCTGGACTCAAGTAAAAGAACAACAAGTTGGATCACAGCACTTTCCACTGCTCTCAAGAGTAGAACAGAAGGACCCTGCAGTCTTGTCAGCACTTCTAAACACTTTCCAAATATATCACCTTGGAAAAGGAATGAAGGGGTAGAGCCATTAAAACATGGTTTCCTTAAAATTAAACGCCATGTAAACATGGTTTCCTTAAAATTAAACGCCATGTCGCCCCACTAATGGCCATTTACCATGCAGAGTGATTTGCGCACAATGCTGCCTGCTTTTATCAGATAATACTAACCTATACCATGGCCAAGTGGAAACGAAGCTTTGAGCCCAAGACGTGGCAGTGAGACCGGGATTGTGAGTCAGGAGCTGAGGGCTTGGCAAAGAGGAGGAAAGAAAAGCTCTGGAACACAAACCTCGCATGGAAAAAGCTCGACATAGGTCACATCTAGCTAATGATGCCCAGTCTATAGGCTGGCCACTCAGAGACAGCTTTGGAATTCCCAGTGAGCCTCAAGCAGCCACTTTCTGGGGCATCTGCCACTCAGGTTAAACAGCCTTCCACTATACTAAACCACCACACACAGGAGCCTTGATTTCCTGCTGCAATACTTTAAGATTTCACCAATTAGAGCTGCAGAGATGATGGCTCAGCAGTTAAGCTGAGCCACTCTTGCAAAGGACCTGGGTTGGATTCCTAGCACCCACATGGTGACTAACAACTCCAGTTCCAGGGGAATCTGATGCCCTCTTCTGACCTCCGAGGGCATTGCATGACAGGTGCACTTACATACATGCAAGCAATACACACTAAAAAGTAAAAATTTCACTAGCGAAATGGCTCAGACCACCAAGCCTCCTGACCAAAGTTCAATCCCCAGGACCCACAATAGTGGAGAGAACTGACTCCCACTCAAGTTGCCCTCTGTCCTCCACATGTAAACCATGGCACGTAAGAGAGTGAGTACACATGTGCAGATACACGCATACCTAAGTTTAAAATTTTTCCTTTTGAGACAGAGTCTCCTTGTAGCCCCAGTTGGTCTGGTGATCTTACAGAGATCTGCCTCTCAAGTGCTGGGATTAAAGGTGTGCACCAACATATCTGACCCTTAAAATTTGTTTAAGATTTCACTAATTAGCCAGTTGTAGTGGTGCAAGCCTTTAATGCCAGCACTTGGGAGGCAGAGGCAGGCCAGATCTCTTTCAGTTCAAGGCCATCCTGGTCTATATAATAAGCAAGTTCTAGGCCAGCTGGGGCTACAGAGAGACTCTGTCTCAAAAAGACCCCCACCCCCCGGAAAAAATTTTTTTCACTAATTGAAAGGGAACATCAATAAGTATGAGTTGTGCTACCTGCCTGGCAAATCACACTGAAAACCCAGGAAAGAAAATACTTGGAAAACTGAAAGCACCAAGTTGTGCAGGTGGTAAGAATCTGTTCAGACCACCCAGGGCTGCAGAGGTGGCTCAGCAGCTAAGAGCACTTGCTGTTCCTGCAGCACAAGACAGCTCACAACTGCCTGTTAACCCCAGTTCCAAGGGAGCTGACACCCTCTTCTGGCATCTGTGGAGTACCAGGGATGCAAGTGGTACACATACAGTACACATACATACATGCAGTTAAACATTTATACAAAGAAAAATAAAAGGGCAGGGGGAGATGAGGGCGATCACCACCACCCATTTAAGCTTATGGAAGGGCCATCATTTCTTCAAGTCCTGCCCCTACGGAACTACCTAAATCCCCTGCAGGTATAGGAACAGACAGAGCATTCCTTCTGCAGCCTGTAAAGAGGCCAAGAAGCCTGGACAAATACAGCAAAGTGCACCCACCCTTGTGCCAAAGAGGAAGCTGAGTACTGAGTATTTCAGTGCCCCAAAAGATAAAGAAATACATAGGTAACCAAAAAGTACATCATTGTTGAAACAGTTTCCAGACTTCAATGATGACTCAAAAGGAATGAAAGGAGCATTTAAGGGATGGCTTGTTAGCCCATACTTGGTACAGCTGTAATATAACTTTTTAAGCAAGGAATGTATACTTTGAAGTAAGGAAACATTAAAAAAAGAGCTCAGGAGGGCTAGTGGGATGGCTCAGCAGATAAAGGCACTTGCTATCAAGCCTGAGGACCTGCTATGGACCCAGATGATGGAAAGAGAGAATTCCTCCAAGTTGTCCTCTGAGCCACATACCTATTGTGGCGGGCGTGTACCCACCCACACCCACACCCACACCCATAAATATAAAACAAATTCTGTAGCTGAAATACTACCGAACCCTCTTCTAAAAGTAGGCCATGTAACTCAGAGCACACACCTTGCAAATTTGTGCTGACTCAATACAAGCACATTTCCTCGGATTTCTGCTACAATTTTACTTTTATCCTCAGGACGACCATGCTCTAATACATGCTGGATTACATAATTTCCATACTGATCCTGTTGGAGAAGCAACAAAAGAAATTGTACAAAAAAGTTCCATGATTTAGAAATCCTTCCAGATAACTGATCTTAGCGCTCTAGCAGCATGACAGCCTATCTAAATGAGCACATATCCATGCCCGTTTTGCGACACTTGAACGCGCCCAGTCTGGTCTAAATGAGCATGTAGCAATTTTAACTGGATAGATCATAACATTTCTCTATCACTATAAAACAGGAACACAGTATTACTGGACATTATATATTCATGCTCATAAGTTTTAGCTGGGTTCTTCACAAATTACTACCTACAAAGAAGTAGGCCAATGACTACTTGGAAGGGGAAGGAGGCAATGTTCCGGGGATAAAGAAATCTTCCTCTAACAGAAGCATATAAATGGTTTGCTGCATCTTTAACTGGAAAGATTTATATCCCCCCAAACAAGCAGGACCATTATCAGTGGCAGAAGCAGAAAAGCATCAACGCCAAAGAAAGGACTCAGCTTGGTTCGTTTGGCAATGAGACTGAGACCCAAAAAAACTGAATGGTCTACTCAGGTGACATGGTATATGTATGTAGAACATTCTCCCAGCTCCCAAGGCAGGGCAGCTTTATTTGCTGCCTATATTCATGGAACACAAACTGGGCTATGATAAAAGCATGCTCCAAAGAAGAGTACTGAAGACACACTGATACTCTATGCTAACAAAACACACAAGTGCTGGGCCTACTGCAGCCCAGCAGGTCTCCTGGCAACTCCACTACCTGTACAAGCTGCTCCGTGTGCTGGTGAAGCTCCTCTAAGATAGGGAGGGTCTGGTCAGGAAGACAGTGCTCCAGGATTCTCTGGATCACTCGGCAGCCATAAGGATGGGTGGACAAAGCAAACACCTGGAAAAGACAAAGGGAAAGGTGATGCTCAGTGCCTCCCAATGCCCGTGTATTTCCCATGCCCGTGTACTGCTAGCCACATGTCCCACCTGTCTTCACTAATTAATGGAATGGCTTGTACATTCTCTCTACAAATAACAAAGGGATATGAATCTGTTATGGATTAATAAACTTTCTTAATTGGTTTAATAATTCATATATATGCATAAATTAGCTGAAATGAACTTTTCCAGAAAAGTTCCCTTCTTTTTTAGAAGGGAACTGAAAATAAGTAAAAGATGCACTGAGTTAAGAATCCAGAGTGTCAGCAAATAGCTTTTGCAAAAGACAGGACTAGAAACAGAAAAAGGAGGCCTGTTTCTATGCTTCATACAAAATATCAACTACGTGTAGGGCTGAATTTAACTGGAGTTTTGTTGGGTTTGGAGCAATTAATTCTAGTGCTCGGCAGAGATGCAGACAGATCTCTCTGAGTTCAAGGCCAGTCAAGGCTACATCATGAGACACTGTCTCAACAAACAAATGGAGCAATAAGAAAGTACACTTTACTTTTTCCTGCTTTGATTTGACTTTTGTGGTACTGAGCTGCATGCCCAGCCCACATCCCCAATCTTGGTTCTGCCTTTCCTAGGGGTATGAAGTTCCTGGGATCTCTAGAGTGCTAATACAAGCACAGTGATACATGCCTTTGAACCTACCACTCAGAAAGCCAAAGCAGAAGGATCATGAGTCCAAGGCCAACCTGGTCTATAAAATGAGACTCTCTCAGAACACCGAAAAAAAAAATAAGAAAAAGAAAAGGGGGGGGGGGGGAAGGAGTGGTAACAGCAGCCCCAGTGCCCACCTGCTAAGTGCCACCTACCTACAGGTGTCAGCCCCACCAACCATGCTCTAAGTCTGATTTGCCATGCGCTTTATGCTTACATTTGCTGCTTCCTTTAAGCTTTATAAGGATGAAATATGGAGCAGCTTATTTCACTCAGCATGTTTTCAAAATCCACTTCCAAAACAGCGGCACTGAGAGGACTCTGCTGCTGCTGGCTGTGTGACTGTTAACCCTAACCCCTGGCCCATGGACAGCTGCACCATTTTGTTTTTTGCTTCTAGAGGGGTAATGCCATTTTAAATATATCTTAACCTGTCTTCCACCAGATAAAATTGTAAGCCAAAAGCACCGGATAAAAAAATGCAAGTGTTGAAATCTGCAAGATGGCACTAAATTACTTTCCAAAGTGGCTGCTACACTGTCACACACAGCAGTGCTCAGGGCTATCATGTGGGTCTCACCTTGTACTGCCCTGGTTACTAATGAGGGAGGCTTCCTAGCTACTGCAATCCTGCTTCTTTTGTAAAACAGAAATTCACCTGTCATTGTTTTTCATTCTGTTGTATTGTTTTCTCTGATCACAGAAGTTATTCAGATAACCTAGCTGCCAATTCCTCAATAGTTTCATCTTAATAATATTCTCCCCCTGGGATGGGGCTGTAGCTCAGGAACAGCAGGCTTGCCTAGCAGTCTCAGGTCCTGGGTTCCAACCCGTCACCTCAAACAAGTGAAACAAACAAACCAACAATCACCTTCCTTTCCCGTTTGCTGCTTTGGTGTACATTTTTGTTTGGTTTTGGGGTTTTTTGAGAGAAGGTCTCCCTTGTAGCCCCAATTTGCCTGGAACTTACTATGTAGCCCTGGCTGGTCTCAATCTCACAGAGATATAGAGATCCATCTGCCTATGCCTGGGATTAAAAGTGTGCGCCACCAACCTGGCTCCTTTTCTTTTATTATATATTCTGATCACACAATGTCTTTCTTAAGGGGGGGGGGCAGGGCTGAAGAGATGGCTCAGGGGTTAAGAGCACTGGATGTTCTTGCAGAAGATACGGGTTCACAACCCAGCACACATATGGAGGCTAAACAACTGTCCCTAATTCCAGTTCCAGGGGATCTGATGCCCTCTTTTGACCTCTGTGGGCATTGCATGACACATGTACACTTACATACATGCAGGCAATATACTCATATACATAAAGTAAAAATAATTTTTAAAAAAGTTTTATTCATGCATGTGCATGTGTGCAGCGGGTGCCTGCAGAGTTCAGAAGACGGTGTCAGATACCCTAGAGCCGGAGTTACATGTGGTTGTGAACTACCTAACATGGGTGTTGGAAACTGAACCAGTCCTCTGTAAAAATAGCAAGCACTCTCAACAGTTGAGCCATCTCTCTGGCCCAACATAACATCTTACAGTGAACAAATGTGCCTTTTTTCCATTAACTTGGAAACTACCAATAAGCCCTGGGTTCTGAAAGTCTACCGAACCGTGTAGTCAGTGAACTCTGTAACCCAAATCATGTTTCCATTTAGGCTTAACAGCAGAGACAGGTGGTAATCTATGAAAACAGTTCCTTTTCTCATGTTTTCCTTCTTTTTTTAAAAAGGGTCCAAATTCAGGGTCGGGCGTGGTGGTGCACACCTTTAATCCCAGCACTAGGGAGGCAGAGGCGGGCAGATCTCTGTTGAGTTCAAAGTCAGCCTGGTCTACATAGTGAGTTCCAGGACAGCTGGGGATACAGGGAGACCCTGTCTCAAAAGGACCAAAAAAAATAAAAAAGGTCCAAATTCATAAACTCCCAAATTAGGAAGGGGGGATGGTATTATTTTTGGCAAAAAAACTAACAATTATAGTCAGCTTACAAAAACCAGGGTATGAGGAAGTAACAACTTTAATTAGGCATGGTGGCATATACTTGGGAGGCTGGAGGACTACACACTTGAGGCTAGCCTGGGATACATGACAAGTCCCTGTCTTAACAAAAACAAAAAAGGTATAACTGTTCTCAGAAGCTGGAGCTAAGAACACATTTTTGACATATGGGTAAAGTAAAGCTATGTGACTACGTAATACAGTTCAAACCATCTTGAACACATACCCTCTAAAAAACTTTCAAACATTGCCTGCAAGATTATTTCTGCCAATGATCTGAATTTTTAAAATTCAGATTTTAAAATGGAGACTTTAAAATATCGGGATAAAAACTGGCCAAGGGAAAAATAATTCAAGTATGAGACTCATCTTGGTAACTCTGCTGACAGTCCTTAAGGCAGCTGAGGTCCTCATGGAGAATGAGAAAGAATCCCCAGAGAGCAAAGGAAAGAGACCCAGTAACATCGCCAGGGGACACCACTGCACAGGACAGCTCCTAACTGCAGTCTAAGACACAGGCTGACCACTGGAGAATCATGGGTATGCCCATTCATTGGTATACCTCATTTCTTCTCTAAGTCACTTACCTGCCCCTTGAACGCATCAATGATAAATTGCAAAGACTGAGGCTGTACACATTCAATGCACTTCTGAACCACATGGTTGCCGTTCTGGTCTTTCACACACTTCAGGACATGGCCATCTAACTCCCGAACCATCTCATTCTATTGGAGACAAGGAGAGAAGGCAGAGCCAGAATCACAGCCAGCAAATACCCAGACAGTCCACATTCTCCTTACCAAGCAGCAAAGCATAGAACAGATCCATGATAATTGAAGTGGAACAACCCAACCTCAGCCATGCAACAGTGTGGCAAACAGTGAGCTCTTCCACACAATGGCACATTTACTGTAACAGCTACAGGAACCCCAAAAGCTCTAACTTGGAAAAGACTTCTTAGGCTTTAAAAAGCAAAAACAAAACAAAACACAAAACCTCAGTCATGTGCAGTGGAGCACAGTACTAAGTCCAGGTAAGCAGGCTAAGGTAAGAGGACTGAGTTAGAGATCAGACTGGGCTACATAAAGGCCAGACTATGCTGTTTTTAACAACTAGACCTGCTTTTTAAAAAATATTTTATTATTTTTATTTTATGTGTATGAATGTATTGGCTGCATGTGAGTGTACCCATGTCGTGCAATGCCCCAGAGATCAGAAGAGGGCTTCGGATTCCCCTGGAACTGGAGTTAAGGAAGGTGTGTAGATAGGTGCTGAGAATTGAATCTGGATCCTCTGCAAGAGTAGTCTGTGCTCTTAACCACTGAGTTACCTCTCCAGCCCCAAACTAGACCTGATTTAAAAACATACCAGGCCTCATGGCCTGGACTTGTAATACTAACACTTCAGTCTGGGCTACATAAGACTCTCAAAAAACCCAAAAAACAAACCCCAAAGCACCATACTTTCAAATAGAAAGTCTTTGTGAATTACACTGTATTAAATAATTTCACATTCAATTTATCATCTATACATTTTTAAAAGATTTTACTTTTACTTTTATACAAAAGTTGCCTGCATATATCTAGGTGCACCTTGTGCATGCAGTGTCCACAGAGGCCAGAAGAGGGCATCAGATTCTCCTCGACTGGAGTTATAATTATGAGCCCCTATGTAGGTGCTGGGAATCAAACCTGGGTCCTCTCCAAAAGCAGCCAGTGCTCTTAACTACAGAGTCATCTCTCCAGCTCTTGTCACATTTATATTCTGACAATCCTGTAAACTTATATTATTAATGCGATGATAGTTAACCTACCTAGAGTTTACCCCAGGTAAGGACTTAGCATGTTTTACCTCCCTCTGAACAGACCATGCATGTGGCACTGTAACAAAGATAAATTCAAAAGCTTGTTCAAAAAGACCTAGACTGGTGGGTATATTGGTGCATGCTTTTAATCCCAGCAAAGGTAGGTGGCTCACTGTGCGTTCCAGGCCAGCTGGGGCTTCAGGAAGACCCTGTCTCAAAAAGACACCCGCCCCCCCAAGACCTAGATTGCCAAGACTCAAACCCAAGCAACCATGCCATCATTGCATGGCACCAGTATTTACTGAGAAACCACCTGTCAATCATATAATTTGGTCCTTCTACCCATGTATGAAGAAACTGGAATTCAGAGAAGTTTCATATTGAAAACTAAGTCAAGTGTGATGGCTTGGTTCTATATATAATCCCAGCACTTGAGAGGTTGAGGCAGGTGGATTATATCCAGTTTGAAGCCAGACTGAAGAGAGTTCCAGGTCTGCTTTGGCTATAGAGTGAGATCCTGTGTTAAAATTTATAGACAGAGTCAAGGGTGGTAGTGCACCCTACAGCCTGAGCATCTTGGAAGGCTTAGATAGACCACTGGAGAACCCAGAATTTTTACAGTCATCCTGGGCAACATAAATATGGCAAGAACATGTCTCAAAAGAAGGGGTATGGGGTAGGATTGACATCTGCTCCCCAATTTCCTGGCTGACTCCTGTTCTAGGTTTTAGCTTCTCTGTGCTGCTCTGTATTTTTGCTAGAATGGCATCGCTGCTTTAAAATAGAGCATTCTTCAGACTGGAGAGATGACTCAGGGGTTAAAAACACTTGCTGTTCTTCCAGAGGACCGGAGTTTGAGTCCCAGCTTCCACATGGTGGTCAACAATTGTTCATAATCCCTGTTCCAGGAGGTACAACACTGTCTTCTGGCCTCTGTGGGCATTGCACACTTAGAAACATGGAGGCAAAACACTCATACACATAAAAATAATAAAATGTATTTTAAAAAGGCATTCCCAATGTACAGAGAACAAGAGGCCTCAGAGTACTTATCCCTGACACCTACTTCAAAAGCTCTGCCCCCCCAAGGCTTGGGGATCATTGTGGAAGACAAGGCAGAAAGACTGTAAGCGCCAGAGGGATGGATGACAAGGAAATAGTCAGCTGATCAGTTAGTGACTCTTATGAACTCACAACAATGGTAAGAGCATGCACAAGTTCCATGAAAGCTTAAACCAGATAAAATCCCAGCATAGACATGGGGAAGTATGTAAGGAACTTCTGGTAATTGATGGCTGACAATGTCTTAACAGGGATGGGACTCTTGGTGGTCCCAGTGGATAGCCTCACATTGAAGGACATTTGTGTATACCTATCAGACTCTACAGTCCGTCATATATACGTGAGAGTACATTAAATTAGAAAGGGGGAGGGGGAGCACTGCATGGAGGTTCGGGCAGAGGAGCAAATCTAAACACCAAACTATACTGTATAAAAATCATAAAATTCAACTTAAAAAGAAAAAACAGTGCATTCATGAATGCAACATGTGGAATCAGAGATAGAGTCTGCCAAAGCAACCAAGATATCAGCTCAGAACACGATACCACAGAGAAAGTGAACCAGTAAAAAAAAGAAATATAAAAGAGCCAACCACGCTCAGGAGACCCAGCAGGAGGAGTTCAAGGTCAAGGCCTGCTTGAACTGCACAATTCAAGGCTAGTATAGTAGTAAGGCACCCCCACAGCATGCACCAAGGTCGTGCAGGTTCAATCCCCCAGTACTGCTAAAGGTTGGGAGAATAGGGAAAAGTGGAGTGGAGTGGGAGAGGAGAAAAGGAGGGGAAGGAGAGAACAGTAGCTTGTGGGAGAGAAACTACAATTTGAAAAGCTGGAGATAAAACAATTTATCAATGAGAAAGGAGGAAGAGGAGGGAAATACTAAGGGTCAGAACTTCTACTTTCTATTAGCAAATGGGGGGGGATTGTCATGACGGAAGAAGGAAGGATCTGTGTTGAAAAGAAGAGAATTACATTGAAAAGAAGATTCGGAGAGCCATGAAAATCCTGAAGTTCTAAGAATTTATAATGGCTTGAATGAAGAGGAGACCTCCTGTTTGTGGGTAACTGGGTGGTGACTTTTCTGTTTGCTTGCTTGCTTGTATTGTTTGCTTGATTGGGAGGTGGGTTTGCTATGTAGCCTTGACTGGCCTTAAACTTGTAATTGTCCTGCCCCTGCCTCCTAAGCATTAGGATTACAATCGTGTGTCATTTTACTCAGCTGGACAACACTGTGCTATATGTCTGGTGCTGAGCACTAGATGAAGGTGTCCCAATGCTGCTGTATGTATCCAACCTCACCCCACCCCCAAAGCATCTTCACCTGCTGTCAAACCTCAAGTGCTCTGGGCTCCCCAGCCTTCAACTGCCACCATCAGTTCCACTGACCGGTGGTTATACGACTTCAATCAGAGTTGGTGGGGTTTCGTCTGGCTCAGAACGAGTCCCTAACAAAGATTCTCATTACTGAACTTTGTTCTCAGTGAGGGCAAGTGGGTCATCATTGCCAGACAACAGCAACCCCTCCAACCGGAAGGCTGAGGGAGCTCAGAGCCCAAAGGCTGATGGGAGCAGGCCGCAAACACCTGACTCTCAGCACTGCCTGGCGCAAAGACTGTGGCCCACCCTCCCTGCCCATGGGTTGGTTTGGCTTCCTGGGCCCTGTGCAGGGTTGGGCAGACCAACTCTTGACAGCTGAAGCAGTGGGCCTCTGGTGATTCCTCTGTCCGGCCCTACTCACAGTGGCTAGCTGTTCTGTCCCCTCTCTCCTGTCTAACTCCCTTCAGCCTCACTTTTGCAGAGCCTCTCCTGGGGGACAGTGGGTATGGTGAGGGGGCCTCTCAAGTGGGCACTGCTGTTTTCTACTGCCCTCCCCACCAGACTGAGGGCCACAGGCAGTGAACAGGACTTAGTCACCTCTGTGGTGTCCAGCAAGGTTGGCAGGATGAGTGAACAGGAAGAGAGTACAGAAAATGCAAGGAAGTTGGAATGGATTTGGGTTCATCGGTATGCTCAGTGCAGGCTGAGGAGAAAGACAAGCAGCATTTTACCTGCCTATAAGCCTCTCCCCACCTCACCCCACCCCCGAAACTATAAAATCTGAATCAGGCCAAGTTCCAGTCAAAGAGGCGAAGTTGAAAACCACTCAAGAGACCTGATCCACTATCAATTTGCAGCTCCTGCTTGCCACGCAGATGGGTAGCATTTAACACCACAGTAACAGCAGAAAAGCCTTCATGCTGACAGTCTGCAGAGCTCGCCGTACACACCACAGAAAAACACCAAGAGAAAAGTTAAAGGGAAACTTACAATTACCTGCTGGTCTGAGGGAATAAATTCCAGAGCTTTCTGGATAACCCGGCAGCCATACATCTGTAATGCCAATGACAGGACATGGCCTCGAATTCGCTCTGCCAAAGCCAGCTTCTGTTCATGGCTGCCAAACTAGACACAGAGTGTGGGGAACAGCATTACTTAGGTAGAGGGGAGAAACCAGAAAAAGCAAAGCTTCCCTTATTCTGTATCAAGGCCTGGCATGCCCCCTTGTGGCCCGGCTACCTAGAATCAACCACAGCTTCTAAAGAGCTATTGCAAACTATACTTCATTCAGTATATACTGACTACCGCTAATCAATTGGGAAAACACTAAAAAAAAGCTCTTCACAAAAAAGGCCACATTCTGAGGACTGGAACAGAGCTGCTGTTCCTTAAAACCCAATGAAAATCAAAATACTCTAGAATTCTGTAAACTCAAAGGACAGAAAGACTAAAGACTTACTTCAAAGAACTTCTGAATGACATAATTTCCAAACACATCCACCATAAGTTGGTAGGCAGCCTGAAGGATTTCATTGAAGACAAGCTGGCGTTCAGCTGCCGTGGCACGCTCTAATTTCAGCTGGATGAATCTGAAGAACAAAGTGAAGGGGCAATCAGAGTATTTGGTAGGACTCAGAAATGCAGGAAGGGGTCACTGCAGTGTGCAGCATGCATTTCCACACACACACAATTCACTCAGTGCTGTTCAGATCAATTTCTTGAGCTGTCAAGGGAAGATTTTTTTTTTTTTTTTTTAAGGAAATCCCCTAATACAGCTGAACTTTTTTGGGGGAAAGGGGGTCCTTTTTGAGACAGGGTCTCCCTGTAGTTCCAGCTAGCCTGAAACTCCCTAGATAGACTAGGCTGGGCTTGAACTCAGAGATTCACCTGCCTCTGCTTCCCTGAGTGTGGGGATTAAAGGCATGCGCCACCAAGCCCGGTTAACAGTTAAAAGTGGATTCCACTTTGGTGTGCTGTATTACAGGAGAGCCTCTGCACAAAAGTGTGAACTCTACTTGACCCTGATCTTCAGGAACCCAGTGCCCTCATCAGGAACTCAAAAGCTTATGGTCCTTGCTACAGTCTTTAACTTATGCCCATAAAAGGCAGTATTCATTAGCTTCTGAAATAACAACTACCTGGCCTGACTTATTTAGTTCAGGTGACTGTATCAGGAAAATCATGCAGCTCTCAATCTGACATACAGAACCCACATGTGAGAGCTTCTCATGGGAGGCAAGCAGGCAGAAGGAAGGAAGCAAGATGGGTATGGTTACCTCATTATGCTCCATGTCTAGGCCCAGCTCCCCCTCCTAGTAAAGCTGCTCTCCCCAGAATAAAGACAAGTGGAAAGCCTGACTTGCTCCTAAGCATTGGAGAACCACATTCTACATGATGTCTCCTTGGGAGAAGATTCTCTACAGTGCTGACCAATGCAAAAGTGTGCATGAGGCTTCATGGGAGGGCTTCTGTTTCAACTACAGAAGAGGGTTAGGATTGTGTCTATGAGATAGGGTCTTACTGAGTAGAGCTTGGAACTTATGGTGATCCTCCTGCCTCTGCTTCCTGACTACTGGGATTACCGGCATGCACTCTCATGCCCAATGGCAAACTATAGAGTTTTAAGAGCTTCTTGTGAACTAGAAACAAAGACCACTCTTTCAGAAAGACAGAAAGTTTGCTCCAGACCACTAAAGACTCTTCAAACTTTTGGTTATCTGGTGACCCTCATGTCCACATCTTTCCAAAATAAACAGCAGGAAGCACATTAGAAGCAGACTATGAGTCACAGAAAGGTGCTATGATATAGTAGTTTAATATCTACCTATCAGAAGTATTAAGATTTCAATTACCCTATGTGCCAAAGCCAAGTCCTCACCTGGACCCATGCTGGTCTTGGGAAAACTCCATTATATGTCCAGCAATCTCCCGTAGTTGTAAATTAGGGTACCGATTATTTCGAAAATCTTCCAAAAGCCTGCTCCTGCCAGAGGGCATGACATCTGACATTCCGTATCTCAAACGAGACGAAGAGAAAAGGGTGCTGCTGGGGCTGAAGAGGCTGGAGGCGCTGCTTGCACTGCGGTACTTGGCTTCGGCACCAGGAGCAGCAGAGATGTATCTTCCACTGCCATTTGTGAGTCCTCCTGTTGGTTACAGAGCAGAAGAACTTAAGTACAAACTTAGAGAACCTCGTGAAAGAGGGGGAAGCACCTTCCCCCAAGCCTCCATCATCGCTCACTTCTTCAATTACATTGCATTTGTGCTAGGACAATTCTACTGCTGTGACTTTCATAACCAATCTGGAAGGAAACATTTTGCACAAAGGTTGAGATAGGAATGCTTTTTACTACTGATGGTAAACTGCTAGCAGAACAGAGCACTAGGACTGGAGATATGGCTCAGAGGCAGAACACTTGCCTAGCATGCATGAGGCCCTAGGTTCAAACCCCCAGGACCGCCTAAAAAGGGGGAAACGAAACAAAAATAACAGAGCAATCAATTCCATGGCCCTTAATAAAGGAGGAAGAGCACCTGCAATAAGGACTCAGAAAACACAAAATGCACGAGGCCTCTGAGTAGTGTACAAACCAAACCTCCTCCATTCTTAAGAAACCTGCACACCCAGCAGAAGCCTACCCTTAAAGATCAGCACATTCCAAGGGAGGGACATAACTCAGTGGTAGAGTACTTGTCTTGCATGAGGAAGGCCTTGGGTTTGAGCCCCAGTGTTGTAAGCAGAGGAAAAGAAATCAAGACATTCTATTTATGCACAGGAAACTCCTGGAAAGCTTTCTTTGAAAGAATAATTTTGCTAAGAAGTAAAGTTTGAAAAGATCATATTTAAGGCCAATAGTAGGTTTTCAAGGTCTTCATCATCAGTGGGTAACTTGGAAGAATTTCTATGGGACAAAGCCGAAACTGATGCAGCAGCAGTATTACCCTTCATGCCACTAATTCTGCTGCTCTAACTGATTATTTGGGAAAAAATCCTGAGTCAACAGGTAAGAGAGTTATAACCAAAGGCTTAGCGAACATAGAGCGGAGCTGAGGTGTGGGTCAGTGCTAAAGCACGTGCCTAGCACATAAGGCCTTGGGTTTTAATCCCCGCCACCCACCCACAAGTCAAAGTAAAGTAACAGAATAAGTTAATGAGTGTACTTTCAATAATTTAAATGTTTCATGTATTTTTAACTTTTATTGCTCTATAAAAAGAATATGAAATCTGTTTTGATGTTTCTGACTGGAGGGCTAGGCAAATGCTCTACCACTGTGGTACATACCAGCACAGGCTTGTTTTCCTCAAACCCTTTTAAAAACAGCACCCCAAAATAGGTTATGTGAGAGATAGCACATAAACCACACAGAACACAGATGAGTAACAACTCAGAATCCTTGAGGAAAGTCACTCACATGAACTGCTCCTGACTGCACTAGTTCTAATGAATACCTGGCTTGGAGTTTAATGGTTTAAAGGGATACCTGGCTTGGATTTCTCCACAGAATTCCAGGGCCCAGCTTCAAAGGTCTGGGTCTCACAATCAAAGTGACAGAGCCAAGAGAGAATGGCTCAAAGTTACATTGTGTACAATACTCATTGAGCATCTGTCTCTATCTAGCTCCACACTGCAAGTCTTTATATGGAATTGTAACGAGTACATTTATAGAATTGGAAATTAAGGCCCAGAGACACAAATGCTTGCCCAAATATACAATACACATAATTCAAAAATAAAATATTTACAAACACCTTTTTAAAATATAAAATATTTACAAAAACCTTTTTAAAAAAATAAAATAGCTGGGCATGGTAGAGCATGCCTTTAATCCCAGCACTTGGGAGGCAGAGGCAGGCGGATCTTTGTGAGTTCAAGGCCAGCCTGGTCTATATAGTGAGTTCAGGTCAGCTGGGACTACAGGGAGACCCTGTCTCAAAAAGACAAAAATAAATAAATAAATAAACAAACAAAAACCTTTAAAAAGTAAAATATTTACAGAAACTTTTTTTAAAAAAAATTTACAAAAACCTTTAAAAAAAAAAGCCCGGCGTGGTGGTGCACGCCTTTAATCCCAGCATTTGGGAGGCAGAGGC
>NW_008336404.1:608986-661064 GCF_000622305.1 Nannospalax galili
ACATAATTCTCATGGCCAGAAGTGAAAGCTAAGCTAGGCCCTCAGCCCCCAAAACATGACTCCTGCAGCTAAATAAGATGAATTTTCAGACTCAGTTACATCAGGTTTCCTTGTTCTTCAGGATATTGCTATTCTTGTCAAATTCCACAGCACTTAGCACAAATGAAAAATAAAATTGAAGGAAAGGAAGATTTATTTTAAGAGGAAAGAGCAGCCAGCTGTCTGCTCTTTATTCTAGACCAGTCATTCTTTCTTCCTTGTCTAGGGAATGGTAATACAGCATGTAGGGCAGGAGGTACTGGAGCAACATGCCTGAGGAGGAGCAGCAGCAGCACAGTCACTGACAAAGCAGCAGGTATACTGGAGGGCAGCCAAGTTCCTGAGGATGGTCAAATGGTAGAAAAAGCCCACCCAAACAGGCCCAACCTCTCTACTTGTATACATCTTCAAATGTACTTACTGATGAAGACACTAGAACAGCAGCTGCACCTGGCTATGGCGGCTCAAAATATACCAATACATAATTCAAAAGTCTAGAGGGAGCAATAATTAATACGCCCTAGGTTACATATATGTCCTGAAGGTTTTATTTTCGGGCTCTGGCTTTTTATTATTAAGAAAAAAAAATACACAACTACATATCAAATAATTCACAGATACGTTCTGCATGGGCGAAGGATTTTTCTAAACATAAAACCAGTGCCCAAGCTTAAGTTCTCGCATCATTTTCTGGTTTTGTTTTCTGTTGGTGGTGGTGGTGTTTTTTAAGACAGGGTCTTCCTATAGCTCCAGTTGGCCTGGAACTCACTGTATGGCCAGCATGGACACCATCTCACAGATTTGCCTGTCTCTGCCTGGATTAGAATGCTGAGATTAAAGGTGTGCAGCACCACAGCCAACTCTTGTCATTTTCTGAAAAGACATATAGCAAACAGTCAATTTACTGATGGAATAAATCCTTCTTAGGTTAGAAACATGAAAAAACAAAAAACAAAGAAACAAAAAAACCTTTCAATTTCTTGCACTCAAGACACAAAAAAAGTATAGGTACTGAGGCTAGAGAGATGGCTCAGCAGTCAAATGCACTGGCTGTTCTTGCAGAAGACTGGGGTTCAAATCCCAGCACCACATGGTGACTAACAACCGTTCCAGAGGAGTGGACACCCTCGTCTGACCTCTGAGGGCATTGCACAACAGGGGTGTACTTACACACATGCAGGCAATATACTCATACACATAAAATAAAAACAAATTCAAAAAAAAATTTTTTTTTTGTCTTTTTGAGACAGGGTCTCCCCGCAGTCCCAGCTAACCTGAACTCCTATGTAGACCAGGCTGACCTTGAACTCACAAAGATCCGCCTGCCTCTGCCTCCCAAGTACTGAGACTAAAGGTGTAAACTATAGGTGTTGCTTGATTCTGCAGGTCATTTTTAGAGGAACAATTTGCATAGAGCTTTAAAGGCAGACCCAACTTCCCAATTTTCTATAGTATTGACATCATAGACCTGGGCCCTTAAGCAACTTTTGACAGAAATTAGGGTTTAAATGTTTTACTTAAAATGTGTTTCAGTTGTTCATATGATTCTATAAAGGGTTTTGTGTTCTGTCCTCCCCACACACACCCACATTCCCCACCATGCTGGGGAGGGGCACACACTGATCCATGTATGTATGTATGTGTGTGTGTGTGTGTGTGTGTGTGTGTGTGTGTGTGTGTGTGTGTGTGCGTGCGTGCGCAAGGTAAGAACTCTACCACTAAACAACATCCTCAACCCCAACACTGAAAACAGGCAGAGGAAGCAGCATTCACCAAATATTTTTAAAATAAAGACTGCACATCCTAACACATGAAAGTAGCCCAAAATTAGAGCAAACTTAAGACTATCCCTAGTGCGCTGTGTCCAAATTGCGTTAATTTTACATGAGAAGTTTTTTAACAGATGGCATATAAAGGGAAGGAACCAAATGCACATACAAGATAGGCAGTTACTGACCAGTAACTAAGAACTCATACTTCAGTTTAGGAAAGGATAGAGAAAGGCATTTTTGTGGTTCCGTTCTGCTTTTCCCTAACCATGATTATAAAGAATATGTTGTAGGCAGAGAGGGCTTCTATTGTGTCAATAAAACTAAATGAAAACAAAAACAAAAACAAAAAACCTAAATAGTAATCTTTTTTTGCCTGGACAGCGTATACTGCATTTCAACCCTGGAGGCATGAACCATCTCATCTCTTCCAAAGTACAGGAAAGGCCTGAGGGTCATGGGTCTAATAACAGGTTCTCCCTGCCACCTCTGATTCTGAGTTTGGAAAGATAAAATCCAGGAATTGTGCAGAAAACCATACCAGGAAATGGGGAGCAAGTGGGTTTAGGACACAGATACATGGGTAACTAGAACATGAAACTATTGACAGTCAGACTTCTTGAGCAAACCAAATAGACACCAACCCTTATACATTTTCTGAGAGATATTTTAGGCATGAGAGTCTGCAGGCTTCATCTAACCCATACATACAAAACAAATGAATTCTACCACCATCCAAAATTTTTTAATTACTTATTGTGTTATAAGAGGTTATAGGAAACTGGAACTCAGAGCTCACTTTCTCGTTTTAAACTTTATTCTTTTTATTGAATTTTTATAATTTTCATACAATATAGTTTGATGGTGTACTTTTTAAAAGATTCTTTCTTTTTACCGATTTATCCACAATGAAACAAAATGAATACGTGATAATGAATTTTGCTCAAGGTCAATGAAGATTTTGTATGCTTTCTCAAATATACATGCTCACAAGTATGTATATCTGTGTATAGAGGAAAGACAAGAGAAGAGATTTCTTTTTTAAAAACTTTATACATGTATATAGTGGGGGCTGTAAATGTGAAGGTCAGAAGACAACTCTGTAGAGTCAGTTCTCTCTTTACACTTTTACATGGGTCCTGGAGAATCAAACTCAGGACACTAGGCTTGCATAGCAAGTACTTTATCCACTGAGTCATCTCACTGAACCTTCATATTATAACTTTTTTTTTTTTTGTCTTTTTGTTTGTTGTTTTTTGACAGGGTCTCCCTAGTCATGGCCCACCTGGAAGTCACAATGAGAACCAGGGTGGCCTCCATCTTGCAGAGATTCACCTGCCTCTAGGATTAAAGGCCCCCACGCCCAGCGCAAACCTTCATTACATTTATAAATGTATGCCAACATCTCTGACAACAAGGATTAAATGGAAAAAATCTCCTAGAAAGCCACAAATTACCAAAACTGATTTAAGAAATGCAAGACCTAAAGAAACTGAAACAGAAGAGCCAGATGTGGTTGCACATGCCTTTAATCCCAGCAATTGGGAGACAGAGGCGAGATGGTTTTACTGATAAATTTTATAAATGATTAAGGGAAATAATGTTAACACTACAGAAACACAGAAACTATAGGAGAGTAGTATATTTATGAACTCACACTACCCTAACAACATCACCCTGACACCAAGTATCACATATGCATTATATGTTTAAAAAAACAAAACAAAAAAACAAAAAAAACAGCTACACTTTAAATACAGGTATAAAAGCCTTCGATAAAAATATCAAGAAGTTGGGCATGGTGGTACATCCCTTTGATCCCACCACTTGGGAGGCAGAGACAGGTGGATCTCCATAAACTCAAGGCCAGCCTAGTCTACATAGTGAGTTCTAGGCCCACAGGATCTACAAGGAGACCCTGTCTCAAAACAAAAAAACAAAACCAAGAAACCCACATATCAATAAACTAAGCCTACCATGATCAAGTGGGATACAAGGTTGGATTAATAGCCCAAAGTCAATTAATGCAATGCACCAACTCATATTAGAGAATTAAAACCACATGATCATCAATAAAGACAAAAAAACCCAACTTGTAATAATAGGAAGCCTTTTCCAGCCTATAAAAGGCATTACTGGGAGTTGGAGAAATGATGGCTTAGCAGTTAAGAGCACTGGTTGCTCTTGCAGAGGACCTGGGTTCAATTCTTAACACCCATATGGCAGCTAACAACTGTCCTTAACTCCAGTTCCAAGGGATCCAATACCCTCTTCTGACCTCCATGAGCACTGCATGACATGGGCACACCTTACCTACATGCAGGCAATATACTCATACACACAAAATTTAAAAACAAAGAAAACATTATAACTGCGATCAAGAGTAAAAATATAAACACTACCCCCCAAGATCAAGAATGAAGTGCAAGGTATGCTCCCATCTATTTTATTCAACATAGTACTGGATGTTCTACTCAATACAATCAGGCAAAAAAGTAAAACAAAAGGCACCTGAATTCAATCTTCTAGCTGATGTTGTCCTTTATATAGAACATGCTATAGAACTTACCCAAACCAGATTAAACAAAACCATGAGTTTGCTGGAAACAGGATTAATCTGCAAAATTCATTTATACTTCTAAAAGCAAACTAATCCAACGCTAGGACACAATACATTCGAGGTAGCATGAAAATACATACACTTAATGCGTGCACTGAACATCACAAAGCTTTGCTGAAGAACATGGTGCTGGAACAATTATCCACATGATATCCACATGTCAACAAAATGAGCCCTCACCTCACAAGATTACAGAGTTAACTCATAATGAATGACTTAAATTCAAGAACTTTAAGCAGTAGTGAAAAGTCTTGAAGACTGTGAGTTAGGCAAACAGTGCCTGGGTATATTACCAAAAGCTCAATAAACTAAACTTCATCAAAAATAAAAAATGACTCACTTTAAAGACCCCATTTAAAAAATGAAAGATTCAAGGACTGGAGAGACGTCTCAGCACTTAAGAGCACTGGCTACTCTTATAGAAGATCTGGGTTCAATTCCTAGGGCCCATATGGAGATTAACGCCACCCATAACTCTAGTTCCAAAGGATTTAATGTCCTCTTCTAGACTCCAAGGGCACTAGGCACACACAGGCACACTTACATACATGCAGGCAAATCACTCAGACACATAAAATAAAAATAAATAAAAAAAACTTTCAAAAAGCAAACCATCAAAAATTCCAAAAATTTAATAAAAAGAAAAAACAAAAGAAGAGAAATTGAGCTTTGAGCTCCAGTTTCCTATAACCTCTTATAATACAGTATGTAATCTAAAATTTTCAATGGTCAAAAACCATGAGACATTTCAAAGAAAACCTAAAGGTTAATAAGCACAAAAGTGGTGCACAAAAACTAGCACACACAATCACACCACTCAGGAGAATGAGGCAGGAGGATTACAAGTTTGAAGCCAGCCTGGGCTACAGAATCAGATTTTTGTCTCAATCACCCCCCTCCAAAATGCTCTAAATCATCAGTCATCAGGGAAATCGAAAATAAAACCACAATACCATTTCATACCCATTAGAATAGCTGTATTAGACCAGACAACAACAACAAAAAATATTTATGAGGAAGGAGAAATCAGAATCCTCAGAGCTGGAGAGATGGCTCAGCGGTTAAAGACCCTGGCTGCTCTTGCAGAGGACCTCAAATTCAGAGGACCTCGGTTCAATTCCCAGCACCCACCTGGTGGTTAACAATCATCTGCAGCTTCAGTTCCAGGGGATCTGATGCCTTCTTCTGACCTCCGTGGGCACTGCACAACACGGGTACACTTACACATTGCAAGCAATACACTCATACACATAAAACAAAAATAATAAAGTATTTTTTAAAAAAAAGAAATTAGAATCCTCATTTGCTGCCAGTGAGAAGCTAAACTATCACACCAATTTCAACAGTTGGACAGTTTCTCAAAGCTGAACATATCCCAGCACTCAGAAGCAGAGAGAAGTAGATCTCTGTGATTCCAGGCCAGCCAGAGGTGACCTACTTCTGGCCTCAGTGGGCACTACACACATGAAGCACTTACATATACACATTCATACACACAAGGCACATGCCTTTAATCCCAGCACTCAAAGGCAGCCTGTTGCAAGTTCCAGGCCAGCAGGGGCTACAAGGAGACCTTGTCTGAAAAAGTAAGCAAACAAATAAAGCTAAATAAAAAGAAAAATGAGGGAAAAAAAAAAATCCAAAGTCTGAGACAGAACGTACATCAATGGTTACCAGGGGTTGGGAATGGGGATGATGAACTAAGTGCTCGTTAGTTTTTGTCAACTCGACACAAACTAGAGTCATCTGAGAGGAGGGACCCTCAACTGAGGGACTGTCTCCCTCAGCCTGTAAGCCTGTAAGCATATCTGTGGGGCATTTTCTTGATTGTTGACATAGGAGGGCCCAGTCCACTGTGAGTGGTGCCATTCCGAAGTAGGTGGGCCTGGGCTGTATAAGAAAAGAAGCTGAGCTAGCCCAGAGAAGCAAGCCAGCAAGCAGTATTCCTCTGTGGTTTCTGCTTCAAACACCTCCCTCGAGTACCCGCCTTGGCTTACAGGTTGGAAATATTCTAAAACAGTGACAGTTATACAACTTACAGCTAGTAAGAGCCTCTGAAGATTCTTAGACAGGCCAGTAGCTTTCTTAGAATATTCTAACATCTGTTGACCATTAAGGAGCATGTGCATGGTGAAGAAAACAGCCTCACTGAAGAAGAGAAGCTGGCACGCACACTCAATCCCAGAAGTCATTAAACAGAGTTCCAGTTTCCTTTGGAGAAGAGTTACTCTGTGTATTCAACTGAGTATCAAAGGCACAGCATGTGGGCTCAGGATCCTGCAAAAGTGGTCACTAGTGACAGGATGAGATACTAAAAGCAGAAGCTATCTTGCTCGTAAGTTTCTGCCACCAATGTATGTTAGGGGACTTTGTATGGACATGGCAGGAACAAATCACTCATTTCTCTTTTCTCTAGGTTGAGATTCATGCACAGAAAGAACGCTTTTCTCAAAGCAGAGGGGGCAAATCTTTACTGGCTCAGACATGGAGCTCCTCAGAAATGGCCTGGACACTATGTGGACAGCACGCAATAGCCGAAGTCCAATGCAAGTACACAAATAACTACTTACATGGGGTGGTTTTTAAAAGGAAAAATATGTTAAATATAAGCTGGGCATGGTGGCACATGCCTTTAATCCCAGCACTCGGGAGGCAGAGGCAGGAGGATCTCTGTAAGTTCAAGGTCAGCCTGGTCTATATAGTGAGTTCCAGGACAGCTGGGGCTATAGGGAAAACTTGTCTCAAAAAGGCAAAAAAAAAAAAGGAAAGGAAAAATATGTTAAATATAAATCTACAAAGGCAGCAACTCACTAGAACACAAGAACACAGCAATCATTACTACCTACTTAAGAAAGAAAGCATGAGGAACCTTCTTTGGTGAAAACTGAGAGCTGCATCAATCCTCTGTCAGAGGCACAGAAACCCCTGACCTAAGGAACTTTTGGAAACCGAAGACTGTTGGGAGGGGGAGAGACCATCTCTTTCAAGGACAGGACTCTCAGGTTAACCAGGCTCCAGTGGATGAACCAAGGACACACAAATTAGATTACGGAACACAAACTGGAGTCTACAGGCCTCATTATATAATATATGGAGTACATTAAATTGGGTGGGAGGCAATAAGGAAGGTTCAGATAGGGAAGGGGATCAAAATACCATCAATTATAGTGTATGAAAGTCACAAGAATTCAGTAATGAAAAGCATGAAGCACCTCAGTAGGTTGCTGACAGGCTAGAAGCAAAGGCATCCTGCACGCAGTCCTTCCAGACCCCATGTGATTGCCAGCACTTAGTTCAGGATAAATCTGGCCTGCCACCTATTTTTTGTAAAAAGTTTAATTAGTAGATACACACTACTTCATTTACATTTTGTTTGTGGTGCTTCCTTACTTCAATAACGGAGTTAAATATTCACAAACTGAAAATATTTATCTGGCATTTTGGGTCTTTTTGAGATAGGATCTCCCTATAGCCACAGCTGGCCTAGAACTGGCTATGGAGACTAAGCTGGCCTTGATCTCATAGAGATCCACCTACCTCTGCCTCCTGAGTGCTGGGATTAAAGGCATGTGCCACTGTAACCAGCTTAAAAATATACTTAAAAAAAAAATTCTTCATGGATTTTATTGACTTTATATTTAATATGGGATGGCATGTGACTTACCCGCTGTAATGCCAACACTTTGAAGGTTAAGATAGGAAAATTACCCTGAGTTTGAGGCCAGCCTGGGCTAAAGAATGAGTTCCAGACCAGTTTGGGCTACAAAATGAGATTCTGTCTCAAAAAAAAAAAAAAAAAATCTAAACCCCTTAGGGCCAATGAAACGACTCAATGGTCACCTGTCACTAACCCTGATGACCTGTCTGTGTTCAACCCGAGACCTGCATGGTACAAAGAGAAAAGTGACTTCTGCAAATTGTCCTCTGACCAGAGCCACACACAGTAAGCACCATACACATATAAAACCAAACTCCCCTACACACACAAAATTCCCAGCAACAACAAAATAACCAGCAAAACATTACAGATTTAGTTAATAATGTGCTGGTTCAAAAAGATAATACTGGGTGCATCACCATCACATGACAAGGATACACACCGAAATCACGTGGTTTGTCAAAGTTCTGTTCAAATCTAAGACAAGGTAAGTTCTGAGGCGTGGGTTCTGCACATGTATGGCATAAGGGCATCTACCCCTTTCAAAGCATAAGACACAAAATTTTTAATTCAAGCAGATTAGGCCAATTAGTGCTCAGTTCTCCCTCTGAGCCTATCAGACAGGGACTTACACTACCACCTCCTGATACTGCATTATCCCTAAGTCTTTACAGGCAGACTTCCTGTCACTATTTATTCAGTCCACTGCTGAGTCCCTGAAGCCACATTTAAACATGCTGGGTAGAGAGACTCCTCTAGGTAAAGCAGATATCCTTGCTGATTTATTCAGGGAGTTCCTCATTTAAAGCCACCATCACAAAATAACAGCTGCACCCCCATCCCTAATTTATTCAGAAAATGTGTTCTCCCCTTCTGGAACTCAATTTTCCCCATCTGGAAAACAGTATCAGTACCTTGAAATCCAAGAGAACAAGTGGGAAGGGCGATGCACCTTGTTTCTGTTGTAAGAAATCTTCCCTGTCTCCTGAAAGATTGCCCCCAACCCATGTACTACTATAATTTTCCCGTTAATCTTATATCCTGCTGCTGGGAGTCCTTTTTCCCCTTTTTATTTCCTAGGATTTCAACAGTAACACTTTAAAAATGCTATACATAAAACAATCTAAACACACAATAAGGCAAAGTATCTACAGCTAGTCATTAACAGACTCTGTAGGTTAAGAGTACATTTACACATACTTAAGCATCTGACCAAAAAAAATTAAATGCTTTATGTGAAAAAGTAAGCTATTAACTGCATCCAAAGGGGAGGGAAGAATCTACAAAGAAATAAAGTGAGGTATTAACTGTGGTGGCATTGCAGGTGTTAGACTGGTGAATGAATTCTCTTTTTCTGCCTCTGTGTCCTTCCGCCTCATTGCAATGACTTGTGCTGTGTTTGCAGTGAAAGACTCCCACAAGTGGCTCAAGAATAAAATGTTCGCACTAAAGCTGAAGTGACTATATACAGGGTGTATCCAAATGCTAGGCAATCTCATACTGCTGTGCTAGCTACACTACGGCCTGAACAACATGAGGTATTTACAGAAGGCACAGAACACCCAGGACACTTCTAGGATAAAGGGACTGTCCTTTGCTTATGCAAAGTACTTGTAATGTCATAGGTGGCAAGAGATTTCTAGAGTTCATGGTGGTGATAGAGTAATGGTTCTTACCCAGGTTTAAGCTTGAAGAGGATCCATGTGAAGAGAGGGAAGGAGGTGGTGTCTGTGAATGTCCTGGTCCCTGACTAGGGAGAGGCATGCCCACGGGTCCAGGAGAGGAGGAAAAGCTAAGGCCGTTATAAAAACTGTGTCCAATGGGGGTCAAGCTGCTCGATGTCCTCTTATAAAGGTCACTGCTGCCAGTCAGGGAGTCACGGCGGGAGCCACTGCCAGTGTTGGAGTTTGCAACTAAAATGGAATTAAAACAATGCAGATAAGAACAGGCCTGTTCTTTGAAGAACAAGCCCAGTGATCTGATCCTAACACTTTGATCCAGACTCCTTACCACCGAAAATTTGTCAGCAGAGACAGCCTAAGTGTTAATGTAGCAGTTCTGGGGGCAGATAGGTAATAAAGAGGACATGGCTTGGGCTAACAGAAAAACTTTTGTTCAAGCCATCAAATGTACATGCCAAATTTACCTTCCTTTAGTGTCATAGATATGGGATGGGGCAGATTGAAAAGCTGACGGCCACATGAGCTATGGGAAAAAGTGAAAGAAAATGGACTAGAAAGAATGGCTTTCATCAGTGGAAAGGTTCTAACAGAAAATGGAATACAGAAAAAAAGATCTGTAAACAGGGTACTGCCCCACTACACAAGACTTGCATATGAAAGCCTGTAGTCTCGGTGGGCTCCAGTTGAATCAGGACACTTTCTGTCAGGCATGCCCTTCTGTTTTGAGATCACACTATTGATAACCACTACAATTACCCTACTGTTCACCAGACTACATTCCTGCTCTTTTCTCCCATCAAAACATTTAGAATATCTTGATCTAACATCCTGTCTCCCAAGGTTCCACAGTGTCTACCTTAATACTGTTCAAAACAGTGGAGAAAATCCTAACACTTTAAGGTCTTCAAGCCAAGCCCTGGGCAAAGTCTAGAATGGGAAGTGGCCAGCCCTGTGACCTTCAGTAAGTCCTCCTCCCTCGGCTTAACATCACACCGATACAGTTCCTTCCACGTGCTTCCCAAAGCCTGCAAAAACCTCTCTCCTAGTTTTCGAGTCCCTGAACAAACTGACTATGTGAGTAAACATAAGGAGCAACATGAGCGTGGACGTGAAGTAGGCCCTAGCTGTATAACTTGCTTTCAACAGTCCCTCATTTAAAGTTTGGGTGGGCTGGCTGGATTCCCAGGGACTTGATCCAAATCTGCCTGTGGTTATCTGTCCAGGCTTTCATGCACTGTCAGGGTTCCAGAAAGATTGTAAAATTCCATTTTAACAGCTTATTAGACTAATTTCTACCTGCTGTTCCAAACCCTCCAAGGGCTGATCCCAGGGTGGCACCAAGAGAACTGCTGCTTCCAAATCCCAAGGATGTGTTGGCCGGCTGGGCAGAGCCCTGAGAGAAGAGGGAGCTGCTCTGGGAGTTGCTGCTCAGAGAGTTGTTGCCATAGAAAGAGCTGGATGCCAGGTTGTTGCTGGGCTGCTGCTGGGGCTGGGGTTGAGGTTGCTGGGTGCCTAAAGGGCGAAATGGTCCATTTGTAGTTCCAGCAAGACCGCCAGCTGCTCCATTTGCTGAAGCTGCAGCCGCTGCAACAGCTGTAAAGAACAAAGCATATCGTTAGGCGGTGAAAGGGACTGGCCACATACCCAGACTGCATTTTATTTAGGAAGCCTTTAATGCTTCCTATCTTTTCAAGGCAGACACAGACCTTATAAAGAACTATACAAATCCAACTTTGATCCCTTCATCTGAAGTGTCTACTTTCTATTTCTACTACTGATTTGAAGTCAGAAGTCCACAGAGCAAGCTCTCCGTGTTCGGTGCAGATTTAAAGCATCTACAGTTTAAGAGACTCAAATATTATACAGACCCATTAAACACAACACCTTCCCAAAACCTTGAATTCTATACATTCCCACAGAGAGAATTTTCCAAAAACTTTGTTAATCATACACTGAAGTCCTCCAACTTCTTATTTTAGCATGCTGCTCTTTTCTAGATATCCCTTCTATTCTAGTTTTCTTTAAATGCATATAAAGTTCCATAAAAAAATGTAAGTATACAATCAATGTATCATATCCAGTTAATCCCCGATCTCCTTTATCCTTGCTTCTATACTAAAACAGCTCCCTAGCATCCCCACCCCAGAAAAAAAGCCCTAAAAAAAAAATGAATTGAGTCTCTGTGACTTTAGTCTTAGAATTCTGCCTACAGTGCCACTTTGTGTGAATAATCTGACTTGTTGCCAAGACCAGCACTTACTTCTAACCAGGTGGCACATGCCCATCAGCAGAATCAGAGCTCACCAAGTTCCCTTGCAATGCATTCCCTTTGAAGTATCACATAGAAATACTATACTAAGAAGATCAAATGAAGTACATCCCACCCTATCTGAAGACTGTCATGGTCAGTCAACCACCCCTTAGCTCTCTCAAAGGAGTCCTCAAAGAAGCAGCTCACCTGCTTGTGCAGCTGAGGAGCTAATGATGACCGGGGCCGGAGCAACAAGCCGAACTGGTGCTCCAAGGCCATTTCTCGCTCCTGCATTCACCACAAGGGCACCAGTTTGGTCATAGTAAGCAGCAGGAGCCAAGACTGGATAACCTAGGGATGGTAAGCAGCATACAAAGGCATATAGCACCAGTTTCACCTGCCAATGTTTCAGTTACCCAGTTACCACATTCAACAAACACCACATAAAAATACTAATGGAAAATTCCTGAAATAAGCAATTCTTAAGTATTAAACTGCATGCCATTCTGAATAGCATGTTGAAATCTCACAACACTTAGCTCCATCTGCCAGGGATGGAAATAATCCATCGGTTCAGCCTGCCTGTGCTGTAAATATTATCCTCCCATTAAGCCATAGCCACTCTGTTACCAGACTGCCTCAGTGATGGTGCCTGAGTTCAGATGCCCCTGACCCAAACCAACAATGGTCCTAAAGAGTATGAGGGCTTACAAGAGTATGAGGGCTTACACTGGTGACTGAGACAGGCCAGAGAAGCTGCTAAGCACTCAATGAAAAGGTGAAGGTTATTGGCTCAATAAGGAAATAAAACCCCCATGCTAAAACATGTACTAACTGGTAGTTGTTCATCTCTTACTGTGATGCTAATTTATAAATAAAATTTTATCTTTTAAATAGAGAAAAAATATAGTATCCATAGGGTTCAGCCCAAGCCACAGTCTGGGGCATGTACTTGGGTCTTGAAACCCACAGTAAATGAATCCTTGGTGCCAGTATACTACAAAGTCACAAATGCAGTGTTAAGATCACATGAAACTAGATTGCTAAGTAGCTCTGAATCTCTGGGCACTCATCTCCGGTAAAACCGGATAACAATAATAACTACTGCCTCCCCAAATCCTTGGAAAGATTAAGGGAATGGGAAAGGTCCAATGTGATGCCTAGGCACATTAAGTCTACACTAAGGGGCAGAACTGGTATCCTCTGCTGGTTGTTGAAAAGGGCATTGTTGGGATAGCGAATACCTACTTTGTAAAGTGCTAGCCAAGACTATCACTTACAATCATACACTGGCAAATTGTTTGTTTCTTGACTATACAAATAACAGAATTAGCAAGGAATACAGTCATAGTCACAGTGTTTGTACACCACATAATAATCTAAATATCCTGCAAGTTAGCCATAAGAGCCTAGGTAGTGTCCAACTAACACAACCACCACCAAGGCCAAGCTCCACATTCTAAGTTGTGTGGACACTCACAGATCTCCAACATAGAAAGACGGACAACTGGCTCAGAACAATGCTCTCAGCAATGAACTGTGGTCTAAGTGAGGGCAAGTATGTATCATCTTTGCCAGTCCCCAATCATGACAGGCCCAGGCAAGCCAAAAGCACTGCCCATTCTGCTCTGCATCGCCAACAGTTCGGAACACGTTTTTAATACACCAAGGCATTAGGCACTTGAGTGTCGCCTCACCTGGCATGCCTGCAGCCAGGCCTTGTCCAAATGCAAGAGCAGAATTTACTGCTGCAGCTGCCACAAGGGGATCTGTTTGCTGTCCCTGCTGATTCTGATTTGGGGTCAAAGGACGTTGGCTGGCTCCTCCACGGAGAACCTAGGAATGGGAGACAGAAATGTCAGCTACCTTTCTTCTCGCAGGGAAGTATCTAAGAACCACCATATGCTCTAGATCAGTTGACTCTTTAAAAGATAGCAATTCTTATTCTGTTCTCCATAGGCACCTGCATACACACTGCATACATGTGGCATATACTCACACATACATACATACAGTCGCACATAGACACACACACATAAGTCTTTTCAAAAATCACTTTTTTAAAAACATAAGAGAGTCAGCCATGGTGGTGCATGTCTTTAATCCCAGCATTCTGGAGACAAAGGCAGGATGATCTCTGTGAGTTCCAGGCCAGCCTGGTCTACATAGCGAGTTCCAGGATATCTGGAGCTACAGGGAGACTGTAAGTAGTGGGAGTTTTAACAGCTAGGCTTGAAGATTTGCTGAGAGTATTTACAATGACTACAAGACAATTCCTCATACAGGACAGGATATCAATAACCTGTAATTAATGGCTGTTACCAAAACATTATGCAATTTCTTTTTGTATGTGACTCTAACCAACTTGATACAAGAGTGTTTCAAATTTACATGAATGCCAGGAAGCAAAGGGGCTGTACAGAAAATTCCTCCTAATATGAACTTATTTCAAGAAAATAATCATGGATCCATGATTTTAGTTGTTAACCAGTACTGTTAATAATACATAAAGATTGTTACGTTAAACATCAAATATGGATCAAAATAACAGATTTTAGTGGCTGAAATTAAAATGAACATGGAACATAATGAAAACAGAAGACAAATCCACGTACACACAATAATACTAATTTTGTGAGAGATTTGGTAATAAGGTTAGAATAACAGATGCTAAACATTAATTTTTTGACATAAGAATTGCAGCAATTGGTGGTGGTAATGGTTGTATGTTTTTCCCCTTTTGAGCATTCCAGACTTACTCTAGCAATTAGTATGTGGAGAGCATCTTTACTGAGAGGAGGGGAAAAAAGGACAACAAGTATTTAGTTTTAAAAATAAACTATTCTTTCTCAGACCAATCAAAATGTTTCCAGGGCCTGGAGAGATGGTTCAGTGGTTAATGCTCTTACAGAGGGTACTATTTAGTTCACAGCACCCTCTTCTGGCCTGTGAGGGCATTGCATGTAAAGACACATTAAAAAAAAACCCAGCTGGGCGTGGTGTCACATGCCTTTAGTCCCAGCAGGGGCAGGCAGATCTCTGTGCGTTCAAGGCCAGCCTGGAATGTGAGTTCAAGGCCAGCCTGGTCTACATAGTGAGTTCCAGGACAGCTGGGGCTACAGGGAGACCCTGTCTCAAAAAGGCCAAAAAATAAATAAATGAAATAAATCCAGCCAGGGACACTTCTAATACAACCTACAGCAATGGTGTCAGCCTGCACAAGGGCAGACAAAAACCCAGCACAGAACTATGGAAACAGCAAGCCCCAATCTCAGTGGAAGAATTATTGGTACCTGATTACTGTTGGAAGAGGAAGAACAGATCTCCTCAAAAGGAGAAACTAACTCCCGTTTTGGGGGGGTGGGGGTGCCAAAGAAGAAAGAGTATAAAGATGAAATACACAAAAATTCAATAAAAACTTAAAAATAAATCCAAAGAAAATTATTTTCTTGTACGTATACACACATACACAAATTGAATCAATATCATTACCTTACCTAATTACACTGACCAGTTGCCTGATACTTAAAGGCATTCTATAAGAGCAGCTAATCTGGGGCCTAGGAAGATAGTAAGGTGTTTACCAACCAAGCAGGAGGACCTGAATTAATCAAAAAGGTGGGCCTAGTGATACACTTACAATCTCGGGGGGGGGGGGGCACACTGGCAAAATGGCTCAGTAGTTAAGAACACTGGCTGCTCTTGTAGAGGACCCAGGTTTGATTCCAAGCACCCACTTGGCAGCTAACAACTGTCTGTAACTCTAGTTCTAGGGGATTTAACGCCCTCTTCTGACTTCTGCGGACATTGCACAACATAGGTGCACTTACATAAATACAGGCAATACACTCATACACATAAAATTTGAAAAAAATAAATAAATAAACAAAAAAATCCAAAGAGACAGGAAGATTCCTGGACCTGAAAAGATGGCTCAGCAGTCAAGAGTGCATGCTGCTCTTTCAGAGGACCACTTCAGTTTCTAGCGCCCACGTCAGGCAGCTTACAAACACCTGTAACTATAGCTCCACAGGATCCAACACCCACTCTGGCCTACACAGGCACCTGCATAGCAGCCCCCCGCAGCCAAATAAAAGTAAAATCTTTTTTTAAAAAAATAAGGTAGGGGCTGGAAAGATGGCTCAGTGGTTAAGAGCTTGCAGAGGGCCTGGGCTCCGTTCCCAGCACCCACATGACAGCTCACATCATCCATAACTCCAGTTGACGATCTGATGCCCGCCTTTTGTTGTCCTCAAGTATCAGGCTTGCATGTGATGTACAGACATACATGCAGGCAAAACACTTATACGCATACTTTTTTTCTAAGAAAGAAAATTTGAAAGAAGAAAACAAGATGGCAGCTTCCTGAGGAATGACTTAACATCTGGCTTTTACACACCCACCTACACACACATACACACACACACACACACACACACACACACAACATAATAAATTTAATTTAAACAGCTAAGTGTAAGCCTGAATGAACACACGCACTCAGCATTTTTTCATTGGGAGCAACGCCATCTATTAATTACAGACACAAACCAAGAGCTACCCTCAGATAGGAATAAATGTCACTGGCATTTACCTGCTGCTGTCCTTGCTGGGCCTGTGGGGTGGTCTGCTGGTTAGCAGAATTCGTTGCTGCTGCAGCTGCTGCAGCTTGCTGCTGGAAAAGACTGGCAGGGTAGACTCCCCAGGGAGTGACTCCATAATATTGGTGAGGCACCACAGCTGGGCCTACAAATAACAAGAGAAAAGTGAGAGAAGCTTGCCAAGAATGATCTTAGCGCTTTATATCTCACTCAGCAAATCCTGAGATGAGATCCCAAATTAATTAACTTATTACCTTAAAGAATACAAAGAATGAAAAAAAGAAAAATTATATTGAATCCTCATAGAAAGTCTCATACACACACACACACACACACACACACACAACATAATAAATTTAATTTAAACAGCTAAGTGTAAGCCTGAATGAACACACGCACTCAGCATTTTTTCATTGGGAGCAACGCCATCTATTAATTACAGACACAAACCAAGAGCTACCCTCAGATAGGAATAAATGTCACTGGCATTTACCTGCTGCTGTCCTTGCTGGGCCTGTGGGGTGGTCTGCTGGTTAGCAGAATTCGTTGCTGCTGCAGCTGCTGCAGCTTGCTGCTGGAAAAGACTGGCAGGGTAGACTCCCCAGGGAGTGACTCCATAATATTGGTGAGGCACCACAGCTGGGCCTACAAATAACAAGAGAAAAGTGAGAGAAGCTTGCCAAGAATGATCTTAGCGCTTTATATCTCACTCAGCAAATCCTGAGATGAGATCCCAAATTAATTAACTTATTACCTTAAAGAATACAAAGAATGAAAAAAAGAAAAATTATATTGAATCCTCATAGAAAGTCTTCTGAAGCCATTAATCTACTGGAGACCTAGAGCCTAGAGTAAGGATGGAATTTTAACAACACTGAAAGGAGAAGCTGATACAAGAAAATGGCCAGGATGGAGGTAGGAATAGATGGAGGATACCCTAGGAAGAAGTCTCTTGGTCAGACAGGGTCATGCCATGTAGCTCTGTCTGGCTTCAAACTAGATATGCTCCTGCCTCAGCTTCCCAAGTGCTGGGATTACAGGTTTGAGTCATCATACCTAGCCAAAAGTAATGTCTATGCCAAAAGAAAGAAAAGATGCAGGGTAGACAACAGACAGTTTGTTGGAAGGGAAATAAATGTAGAGTTTGTGTACCTGAAATAATGCAAAAGAACAAACTGCAACAGGGTTCTGCTTTGAAAGGTCATCTGAGAGGACCAACTGCTACTAGGCCCGTGGGTGGCCTAACTCCAAGGCATGAAAATCTATTCTCTTCTGATAAACACAGGCACTCAAATGGACCACCACTTCAATTTGAAAAAGGCTTGCTTTTATTTTCCTTTATATTTTTAAAGTCACAAAGTCAGTCAACACAACACATTCTGGCAGTGATATAGAAATTTTTACTCTCCAAGTTGATCACAATTAGAACAAAAAGCACAGCACACCTGACTTATCACAGACCCACTGAACATCTTAAATAAACTAACCATTCTGTTCTAGATCAAGTGAGTGATTGAACTTCTCTGGCTATATGGCATAGCTCCAGTTTCCACCACACAGAGCAAGGGTTACTAAGATAGCAACTTAGATACAGCCAAAGTCTAAATCAGAATTCTCTGCTGAAGCTGGTGATGAAAAACATGAAGGATGTGCATTCACTAATCAAGACAATAACAGTTATAATGGTACACTGTGTTAGACGTATTTACATAGTATTTTTTTTTTAAGTGGGTGGAGAGGGGAGGAAATGGTATTCAAAGTCTGCTCCTCAAATCTGGTGAAATCCATCTCCAATTCGAACATTCTCAGTAACAGCACAAGGTTAAGCATTTGCAACTTGATTTATTAATGATAAGCAAGCATAACACCAGCATTCAAAAATTATAGTTACTCTGTGATAGTAGCTGATTCTGGAGAAGACTGACACATCTCTCCCTCCCCTTCCAGCTTCTAAATCACAAATAACTCAGGCTGTATCAATTTCCAATGATATGCTTTAAAAATTTCTAACTTGGCATTTTCTGTGCCTTACAGGCTTAGTGGCAACCAAGGTGCCCATTGTGAAACACTACATCTAGCTACAGAATGAAAGTGCTGCTGACAAAAGCTATATAACATGGGGCTGGAGAGATGGCTCAGAGCACTGGCTGCTCTTGCAGAGGATCTGGGTTCAACTCCTAGGACCCACATGGCAGCTAACAATTATCTGTAATTCCAGTTCCAGAGGATCCAATACTCTCTTCTGACTTTCACAAGCATTGCATGACACAGGTGCACATACATACATGTAGACAAAACACTCATATATAAAAATAAAACAATTTTTAAAAACTATGCTACAATATGAACTATTTTATTACAATAAACAAATAGATTGAATGTATTGTTAACTTGTCAGAACCTAAAAACGGCTAACCATGATCTCCAAGCTAAATAGAATTGATGGCTTCCAAACTCGCCTGATTTGCGTGCATGCACACTCTAGTCAGCAAAGAGAACAAGAGGGAGAGGCTTAATGAAGACTCTCACAGGTGTTGGTTTCCTCATTCAGAGCAGGTGCTGAGAGTGAGGCTGTAACCTGCAATGAGAGCACCCTGAACACATCTGACCTTTGAGATTCTTGGCACTTAACTGCCCTACTTTACAGCCTAAAATGACATTTTGGAAGACATCAGAAGGCCTGGTTCAATTTCTGTGTTAAGAGTTTCAGGGCTGGAGAGATGGCTCAGCACTTAAGTGCACGGACTGCTCTCGCAGAGGACCCGGGTTCAATTCCCAGAACCCACATGGTGGCTAACAACCATCCGTAACTCCAGTTCCAGGGGTATCTGACGCCTTCTTCCGTAAGTGACACAGGTGCACTTACATACATGCAGGCAATACACTCATACACATAAAATAAAAATAATAAAAATTTTTTTTAAAGTTTCATAGGTTGGGTAGTCCTATTATCTGGCAAACTACTTAAGTTATTTTCAATATGGCTCATGTGTACAAAAACCAAAATCCTTGCTACCAAGCCATCAGTTCACTGACTGCACATGAATTATCCTGAACTTTGTTTTGAGGAGCTAGTTATACTATGTATTTGTTTTACATTATATATATATATATATAAAAATTCAACAACACAGTGAAGTACACACACTGGCTTGGAGTTAAACTGGTAAAAACCAACTCCACACTCTAAACTATGTGAGTTGACATAAGACAGTTTTGTGAGCCCAAATTTCTAAGCTGTGAAAAACCACTGAAAAACTCACATAAAAGAAAAGCAGAGGGCAATGCCCGGCACACAGTTAGGTATTAGGTAAATGTTAATGGTGGCTAGCCAAGAACATTCTATCAGATAGCACCCAAAGCAGAGCAAAGGGCTGCATTAAATATGCTGTCATCATAATCATGGAGCAATTCTAGAGATCACAAAATAACTGAAATCTGACATTAATATTTAGCCAGGATTAATGTTAACTCAAAGGGGTGTGACCCAAAGAATGTGTACTTGAGAGGTTGTATTCTTTGTCCTCATGTTGAAGTGAATCCACCATAACACTGACGGCCCCACTGTGACAGCAACTTTGTCTCAAAGAGTCAAACAGAAAAAGGTGCTTGCCTTTGAAAAACAAAAGCTCAAGATGAGAAAAAATACCATGAATATATCCACAAGCAAATAAAAGCTACGGTAGCCAGTAACAGAAATAATAGGAAACGGTGACCAAAGAAGGCTTCCAAAGCAAGCGAGGCCAGTCAAGGAGCTTCCCAGGTACACATCAGGAAGAGGCTGGTGTCTACAGAGGCCTACGTTGAGGCAATGCCTACAGCAAACTGAAATCAGACGAGGATGGCTGCGGTGTGTGTGGACCCAGACCAGGTGGCCGTGCAGGAGGAAGAGCGGTGCAGTACGGGTATGGGTGACACGCACAGGTCAAGGAGAGAGGCTTCTATGTAAGAACGATCATTTAGAGGAGACGCTAAATGATGAGCCAAGTGTGATAATAACCGTAGAGATGACACATGAGAAAAGAGAAGAAAATGTTCATAAGTACAAAAGTGAAAGGGTAAGATTTATGCTTAAAACCAATTTACCAGTAATTTAGAGGGTAGAGGAAAAGTAAGCCACAAGGTACTGTGGAGAAAGTAAGAAAACAGTCTACATCTCCTGTGGTAGATGAGAAATAGAAGACCAAGCTGGGCAAAATTCCTGAAGTGTGAATGAGCAGCTGCTATCCTCACGGATCCAAAACCCTTATGCCCAAGATAGGCGATCACTTTGCTTTGGACTTGTTCCCATCAGGGAGGACTGTGGAACAGAGGTATCTAATCTAACTGGCAGGGGACTGGCACTGAAGATCAGGACATTTCTACTAGAGACACAGATTTGGGAGAGCAGGAAGAGCCCAAGGCCATCTTAAACAATTCCTAGCAGGTGAGCAAATCCCTCATGCAGCAGAATGTCTCACCAAGTGTCGCTGCTGCAGCCAATCCAGCTGTGTAGGGGTCCGTCCCTGGGGGAGCAGCGCTGATGATGTATGGATTGGGGACGAACGCAGCGGGAGCTAAACCTGCTGAAAACACACCTGTCAGTAAAAACAGACGACCAAAACTGCAGCTCTACTAAATACACCTCCTCTCTTTGGTTTGGCTAGCATTCCAGGTTATCAAGGAAGGGGAAAAGAGAGGGAAGAGAGAAAGACCGAAAGAGGAATTTCACATTGATAAAATAACCTCGATACAAAAGTTTGTGTTTGGTTATTTATATGTGGTATGTGGAAGACCATGTGTGTAAACTTCTGTGTGCACATGTGGAGACCAAAGGAGGACAGTGGGTGTCTTCCTATATTGCTTCCACCTTTTTGAGGCAGGGTCTCTCACTACACCTGAAGCTTCCTGTTTTCGCTAGGCTAGCTGGCCAGCAAACTCCTGGGATCCTATTGCTCCTGCTCTCCAATGCTGGAGTTTCAGGTACATGCAGATCTACCTAGCCTTTATGTGAGGGCTAGAGATTCAAACTTGGGTCTGACATTCACAGCAAGCTCTCTTACCCTAGCATTTCCCTAGCCCTGGTTGGTTTCTTTGTGATAGGGTTTCACTATGTAGCTCATCTGTCCTTGAACTTGCAATCCTCCTGCCTCAATCTTCCAAGTGGCTGGCAGGCTACCATGCCTGGCTTAGTCTTTTTTTTTCAACCTTTAATAAAGAAATGTTTGTATCAAACTGTTTACATACTGTTCTTGATTTGTCTCAGTGCTGGGATCAAACCTAAGGGCCTAATGAATGTCAGGTGAGTCTTCTACCACTTAGGCACTTCTGCTTCTATTTACAGTTTTAAACTGAAATAAAATCCTAACCATTGATTTTATTGTTTTGTTTGTGCTGCTGGGAACCAATCAAGGCCTTTTGCATACTAGATACTAGGCATGTGCTCTACCATTGAGCATCTTCGGCTCTTATGTTATGAAAATATTTTAGAACTTTTATTAAGTTAGAATGATTTATTTCCAAAGAAAGCTTTCTCTCTCTCTCTCTCTTCTTTTTTTTTTTAAGTCTTTTCGAGACAGGGTCTCTCCCCGTAGCCCCAGCTATCCTGGAACTCACTAGGTGGACCAGGCTGGCCTTGAACTCACAGAGATCCACTTGCCTCTGCCTCCCGAGCGCTGGGACTAAAGGCATGCACCACCACACCCGGCTCCAAAGAAAGATTTTTTAAAACTTTTAAAAAATAGTTTTTTAGGACTTTTATTAAGTTAGAATGATTTATTTCCAAAGAAAGGTCAAGTTGGTAAGATTAAAATACCTGCACAACTAACCCAACAGGAAATGGACAGTGCTTAGAAGTCCATCTTCTAAGGTACTATCTGCTACTGAGTAAGATGAGAACAGATGATGTGCATATGTCACCTCAACTTATTTAACCAACATTAGTAAAATCTTTCTGAAATAAGTGATGCTACTCACTGGTCATTTTATATAAACTATATAAATCCTGAAATAGCTAAGATATGAAAGAGCTGGGTACTACGGAAATCTTAGCAGCCCACGTCTAGGATGTCAAAAACAAGAAATGGAGCGAGAGACAACTGAACACAAGAAGAGGCCATATACTCTGTGAAGAATTTGTCTGGACCTCCCCCAACTCTCTTTTTCTTTCATTTTTTTATTTTTTAGAAAGGGTCTCACTATGTAACCCAGGCTGGCTTGGAACTCACCATCTTTCAAACTCCACTCCCCAGGTACTAAGATAACCACCAGGCCTAGCTTATCTGGATGTTTATATTAGGCTAAGCTACTGGGTTTCCCAGCATCCCTCTCCTAGAATGGGGGCCAAACTTCTAACAAGAGAGCTATGGGCTTAAAGACTTACCGATGTGAGGCTGGTGAGCCGCTGCGAGCGCGTACTGCTGCTGCTGAGCAGCTGTCAACTGCTGGACAGCAAGCGCATTGGGCCTTTGGAATAGCTGAGGCAAGAGAAAGATGTGGTGTGGTTAGAGAAACTGTCCTGTGAAATGATTTTTAAATCTCTAATGTCAGCAAGCCTCTGTTGAGCATGATAGTTTGACAAAAGAAGACGTCTCATACCAATACACATACGGAAAATCCCCTGGTCATCAGCAAATCTACAGGGCCTGTGTGATTCAAAGTACACCTCAAAGTTGGGACAAATATACTACAAAATTATTTCCAAGCTATTGCTAGGGCTACAATCTCAATTTAGGTATTTTAAGACCCAATAAGGCTGGTCAGGGTGGCACACAACTTTAATCTTAAGTACTTGGGAGGCAGATCTGAGTTTAAGGCCAGTCTGGTCTACATATTGAGACTTAGTCTCAAAGAAAAAGAAAAAGAAAAAGAAAAAGAGAAAAAAAAAAAAAAAAAAAAAGACGGACCCAACAGTACTTTGGATTAATTCTCACCTACTCATGCTCCGGAGAAGAATATAGGAGGAAGGGTTTACTTTACTCTCTGGAAAAATGATTCTATATACCTTCCTGAACTACTAATAGTTTAACCCTAATAAATAAGTTAGACAAATGCTCAGGTGGGGGTTTTCAGAGTCTCCTAGAAGTCTATTCTTCGTATGCAGTTGACAACACCACAAAAGTATAGCTAATCACAAAATGTGGATGACATGGCATCCACATGCACAGAAAAGGAATAAAAAGTTTTAGACTGTGAGCTCATACTTAGTACACTTCTTAGTTCACAAGAAAAGGCTATGAATAAATTCAAAGACCTTCACACTAAAAATATCCCAGGATTCAACATTATTAACACAGAATATTAACAATCATTCACCTATTCATTTAGAGAATGCTTACAAAACAAATACCTGTTACCAACTATGTATGGAAGGAACAGGAATGCAACCATGAATAAACTAATAGCCCTCTCTCTTGCTTTCCAGAAATTACATTTCATTCTGAACAGCATTAACAGAAAGAAAGGTGAGGCTGGCAGCCTAACTGGGAAGCACTTTGACAGTCTTCCTTCCCAAGAGCCACTAAGACTTCATCCAACAGCTTGCCTCCCAGGACAGGACTTTCAACAGCCCAGCTGACATGAATGGACAAGATACAACAATCAATATAGACCTTGAACTACATTTGTATTCCATGAGACCTAAGAAAGCCATTCCCTCAACTCAGTTAATTAAAACTGTTAATGTTGGCCAACACAACAGATTTAATCCTGTGACCTGACTACCTCTACGTAGCAAACATAAATGTCGACTGATTCCAGTAAAGAACTGAGTATTTTTATACAATGGCGAGTCTCACCTGTCACCTCAGGCTCTACATTCATCTTTGTGAAAGATCAGAAAAAAATTAATATCGCTATTTTGTAGTACAAATAGGAAATATCATAATGATCTTAAAAACACTTTGGCTTGTTTCTTTTCAAAAGTTTAAAAACTTCATCGTAATGCTGGTAAAAAAGAAAGGGTACTACTGCCTTAGAGACATCTGTTAAATATCAAGTATGGAAATTACAGGATGAATAGATTTCTTGGGCATTCAAAACCTTTGTCCACTTTGGAATGGGAGCCAGTCACTACGGCTTAGAAGATGCATTTGTGAACTGTGCAAGTTTATCTAAAAAACAGTGTCTCGTGGTATTTCTATGAACTGGAGACAGTCCATAAGAGGGGCAGCCAAGAGGCAAAAAATTAAATAGAGACTAGGAAAATAGCTCAGTAGTAGAGCACTTGTCTAGCATTCACAAGTGTTCTGGGTTCAATTCCTAGCCCTGGGGGAAAAATTAAGAAAAAAAAAAACCAAGGTAAAAACAGTAGCAGTAAGAAATTATTTATAGATTAATTTCCAAGGTTTCAAAACTGCCTCAAAGCTCCACTAACCACCTACTGCCCCTTCAATGGGTTTCTGGAATTTTCCTGACCTACAACCTCTTGACATATTCTAATTCTCAAGCATTGATCCTGTTAGCTTCTTCTCTACCCTTCTTAACTCTGCTGTAAACAAAGTAAGCTGTTTCACTGCCAAGTTCCATTGTTACTGGGTATACAATATGGCATGCAGCTGGGTAAATAAAGGTACATTCTGAATGTAACTATTGAACATATTCTGACATATCACCCCAAACAGTAGTCCAATGTCAATCTATCTGCCTTACCTCCCTACATAACTCATCATTTGTATACTCTACCTGGAAGCACACATAGAAATACAGTAATGAGATCATCACATAAGCAATCATCTTGGTAACCTAAGTCTGCAGTCCTCACCATCAACCAACCACATTTCATGCTAAGGCCCATTACTCCTAAGTGAATGTACATTAGATTTACAAGAGTTGCCATATTGCCTGTGTTAAGGGCTGGTAATTAGGGGCTAGATAGAGGGCTCAGCGATTAAGAGCACTGGCTATTCTTCCAGAGGACCCAGGTTCAGCTCCCAGTGCCCACATGGCAGCTAACAACCATCTGTAACTCCAGTTTCAGGGGATCTAATGCCCACTTCTGACTTCTGCAGGCACTGCACGATAAGGGTGGTGCACTTACATACATGCAGACATTACAGTCAAACATACATAAAAAAAAATAGTTTTTAAATTGATAACATGAAAATGGAAGAGATTTCCTTCTTGAGAGCATTTTTCAGGAAACAATTCAGGAAACAAAAGCTACGATTTGATTATAGACTACATTCCAGCATTTTGGCACAGTCTCTCTATGTAAATGATGCAATATTAACTGGAAAAGAGTATTCAAAACAAAATTGGGTAATTGGCAAGTGATAAGATTCCAAAGGATCCTGAAAAGCCCACACTAATACCATCTGGTAGGCAAGACAATAAGCTCTACCAAGACCTTCACGATTCTCAAAGCAAGCCAATAACCTGTAGCTGAGAAACAAAATACCGTGAGGGCTGGGGAAGCACTTATTCCAAGTCAACACAGTGAGAGGTGATCCACTGCTGATTTATAGCTCACTCATAGAACTCCAACGCTGTTCCTGAGTCTCAATGCAGGGGAAACTCTATCAACTACTTCAAACATGCCAGGGTTTACAATAAATACTGTAGGCATAATCTGGGAATTTGACAATAACTGTCCCTCACTACATGACCTTAGAAAAGATACCAAGCAGTTTTCTTAGTCCAAAAGGATACTTAGGCAGCCCAAATCACAACACAGCACTGCCATACAGCTGGCGTCTTGTATGACAGTCATGACTGGCCATATGAAAAAATAGCTGCTAAAATCAACTATAAACAACTGTTGGCATAAAAATATTGTTATCAGGCCACCACCTGGTAGTCCAAACAGATTATTAATTCCAGCACTCTAAACTGAGGCAGAAGGTTCAGGAGGTTCAAGGTCAGCCTTAACCTACTTGGCCAAGCCCTATTTCAAAACACAAAACCAAAACCATCAACACCACTCCATTCTGTGGTGGTGTTTTCTGTTACAGAGGAATAATATAATGTCTAAATATGCGTTATGAACTGCAAAAGACCATACCCCCTCTCTTCCCCAACATAATGTTCCTTTGTGGGGTTTCTTTTCTAAAAGCTGGGGACTGAAACCACGGTCTTGTTCCACAAACTCTCTAACACTGAGCTAAATCCATAAAACCAGCCCCAATAAAATGCTAAGGAAAATACTGGCTTTTCACTATCTTAGGGCAAACAGTGGCCAGGGATTTAGACAGACTTTAAGGCCAGACAGTCTTGGTTTGTATCTTGGCTCCACTAGTACCACCGTATGGCTTTAGACCACTGACTTAATTTCACTGTGCCTTAACTTTCCCCCTAACAGGGCAATAAAGAAATACCTACTTCCTAAGGTTATTGTTAGCCCTTTATGTGCAATATTCCCACTAATGAATCAAGGGCACCACTGAATCAGCTGCAGCCCATTCTTTGAGAAGTTATTCAATCCCTCCCTATTGCAAGGTAGCCTACCCAGCACACTGAAAGACCGAACTACCTACTTTGCTTTGAATAAAAATAAATATTCTTAAAGGGGGGGAGGGCGCTGGAGAGATGGTTTAGTGGTTAAAAGCACTGGCTGTTCTTGAAGAGGACCCAGGTTCAATACTTAGTACCCACAGGGCAGCTAGAACCATCTATAACTCCAGTTCTAGGGAAACCAATGCCCTATATGGGCACTGCATGACAGGAATGTCCTTACAGATATGTAGGCAATACACTCATACATATAAAAACAACAACAACAACAACAACAAAAAACTTCCATTGAACCAGTAGCACCAACTGCTGTCAGATGGCTAAAAAAGTAATAGGGATAGGTCCAGGGGGATTTTGATATGACTTGGACAGCAGAAGTACCTGGTGCCAAGCCCAAAGATCTGAGGTTCCACATGATCGAAGGAAAGGACCAGCAAGTTGTCCTCTGAACTCCACATACAGCTCCATGCACACACACAAGTGGGTTTTTTTAAGTAAAAAAAAAAAAAGAAGTGCACAGTTACTGTTATAAATAATTTTCACATTATAATCTTTGCAGGAAAAGCTATGAAAGAAGATTAATTTGAAGAGACAACTCCACATACCAGAAGGCTCTGTGATCCCAGGACAAGGTCCAAAGGAAAAGGCCTGGCATCAGAAATAATTTTATCATCTCTAAAAATCTAATAGCTGCCCCACCTCAGGGAGTCACAGAGAAAAGTCCTTTCAAAATATTGTATCAATGGTCCAATTATAAAATTTTAGGAAAAGGGGCATCCTGTAGCCATTCCTCAATACATTAAATTTGTAAATGCTGTCTGAAGTTTATAGGTCAATCACCAATTCTGACCAAGCTATTTAGCAGCTATAACAATCATCTAATAATGATGATGATTATTTGGCTAATAGGCACATATAAATTATACTACTAAATTAAAAAAAAAAAAAAAAAAAAAACAAGTCTTCAGCAGATCATGAAACTGATTCCAAGATAATTTCTAAATGACATCTTAGACCAAAACACAACACATCCCTCTACAAAATAAACACCTTTGAGAAAAACACTATCATATATAAAACTGGAGAAAATATAAGCTATACTAACATAACCTTCAACTGTTGATCACTAGTAAACATCAACTCTCAGTGACTATACACTGGACTCTGATAGGATAATCACCTTTGAATTTTAAAAAATGGTGGGCATATTAAATACCTACATTAAAGTTATACACACACGGCCTCATGAGAATGACATTTAATAAATGACTAAAGCACTTTTATTAGGTTTTATTTGTATGTGTGTCTGTCTGTATGTGTTTGCATACATACACCTGTATGAGGGTACCCAAAGAGGACAGAAGAAGACAATGAATCCCTTGGAGCTGGAGTTATAGGCAGCTGTGAGTTCCTGGTCATAGTGGCCCATGCCTTTAACTCCAGCACTCCCAAGACAGAGGCTGGAGTGTCATAGGTTCAAGGTCAGTCTCAGCAACATAGCTTGGGAGTTCTAGGTCAGCCTCAATTACATAAATACCCTGTCTCAAAAAAACAAACAAACGAACAAACAAAAAATAATAATACAGTCTCACAAGAAAACTTTTGATATATTTGTAAAATGCCATAGTAAGTTATTTTTGGATTGACTTTGTTCTAAATAAAGCAATGTCAACAATGTGATTATGTTGGCATAAACCTTCTGCCATAAAGTGGGACTATAATGAAATTTACTAATACTTTTCCAAACTGTATCTGGAGGGTTTAAAAAAGAAAACTGCACCCAGGTGTGGTAGCACACACCTTTAATCCCAGCACTCAGAAGACAGAGGCAGATCTCTGTGAGATTGAGGCTAGCCTGGTTTCCATAGCAAGTTCCAAGCCAGCTGAGACTACAGGGAGACCCTGTCACAAAAAGACAGAAAAAAAAAACAAAAAAAAAAAAACCCCACAAAAACTGCAAGTATCATAAAACACATGGACTGTTTACATACACAGTCGATATGTTTATTTTCATGATTATCTCTCTGCCTGGAATTTATAAACAAACCTTAGAAAGATTGCATTCACAATGAGCAACCATGACCAAAGAAGTAAATGAACCATCCAAACCCCAAATACAAGCAGTTAAGTTTGTAAACCTTTATTTGCTGGTTGCTTCATGTCACATTTCACTGTAAAATGATACTAATTTTTAGACAATCAGCTTATATAAAATCAATGTCATGATGTAAAAGAAACTGTATTTGTTCTCCCAATATTCAAACTAGTTCCTCTTAGAAAATGACAGAGCTATTCTACGATTTGTAGCAAATAAACCAGAACAAAGCAAATGACCAGCTTCCCTGCTCATTTAAGAAACTCGAAATCTGGAGCCAGGTATGGTGGAGCATGCCTTTAATCCCAGCATTCATGAGGCAGAGGCAGGCAGACTGATCTGAGTTCAAGGCCAGCCTGGTCTGCATAGTGAGGCCCAGGCCAGCTGGGGCTACTGGAGCTGGGAGATGGCTCAGCAGTTAGGAGGACCCAGGTTCAATTCCCGGCACCCACATGGTAGCTAACAACGGTCCGTAACTCTAGTTCCAGGGGCTCCAACACCCTCTTTTGACCTCTGTGGGCATTATATGACACTTAGATACATGCAGGCAATACACTCATACACATAAAATAAAAAATATCTTTAAAAAGAAACTCAAAATCAAAGAGCAAAATGTGCAAAAAAAAATACATGCTGCTCTAGATCAACGGTTCAAGTCTCATGTTTTTAGTACTCCCTGAGACATTCTTGGCTCTCAAGCAAGACCTCCATGGCCTAACATCAACTACTGAGTGCACGGTCTCCTCTTTCTACACCCACTTGGTAGTGCAGTCATCCTGTGACTGCACATCCATCATTTCCAACTCTGCTCTCTCACCAGCAGCAATACACATCCCAACCACCCCTTCAAGGATCTTGGTTATCACTGAGCCCTACTACTCACTTCTGATCGCACTTGGTAACAACCTATGTAATACAATTCTTCATATGTTTCACAACTGTTTCATGTAGGACCAAGGTTCCTGAAGGACCCGACAGCTGCAGAGAACTAATCAATTTATTCAGTAAGAGAAGAGCTAAACCTGCTTCTACACTAATGTCATAAAAAAGAACAAACCTGAAAACCAAGACATTCCTCCTAAGCTGGTGTGGTGACACACCTGTAGTCTCAGTGCTTGAAAGGCGAAGCAGGAGAGGCACAAGCTGAAGGCCAGTCTGGTGACACAGCAAGATTCTGTATCAAAACAAAAACCAAAACCGGAAAACTACCCTTTAAAAATGCCTTATCAAAAGTCAGGTGTAGTGACGCACTCAGGAGGCAGAAGAAGGCAGATCTGTGAGATTGAGGCCAGCCTGGTCTACACAGTGAGTTCCAAGTCAGCTATGGCTACGGGGAGACCCTAGCTCAAAAAGATGGGGGGAGGGGCGGTTAAGAAGATCCTTATTGGGTTGGAGATACGACTGAGCAGTTGAAAGCACTTCCTGCTCTTCCAGGAAACCAGAGTTCTATTCCCAGTACCCACATGGCAGCTAACAACTGTAACTCCAGATCCAGGAAACCCAATGCCCTCTTCTGGCCTCTGTGGGCACCTCATTTCACAAGCACATACCCATACTGAGTCAAATACACATAATTTAAAAATGAAATCTTTTAGCTGGGCGTGGTGGCGCACACCTGTAGTCCCAGCACTTGGGAGGCAGAGGCAGGCGGATCTCTTTGAGCTCAAAGCCAGCCTGGTCTACAAAGTGAGTTCCAGGACAGCTGGGGCTACAGGGAGACCCTGCTTCAAAAAGACCAAAAAAAAAAAAAAAATCTTTTGAGCTGGGTGGCGCACACCTTTATTCCCGCCACTCAAGAGGCACAAGAATTTTCTACATGAGAATTTTGCACCTTCTCCCTGTAGAAACAAGACTTTTAAGGTACAGCTCAACAGCACCTCTTCTGCAAGTCTTTCCTTCCTTCCTCCAGAGAACTTGTGGTCCAAGGATGTGTGCACAGTCTCCCTCCATCCTACCTCCACCCCTCTCCCCCAACTCCCTGTTAGATTCTATTTTACTTTTTTTGGAGGCAGGGGTTGTCTGGGCACCTGTGTGCAGATATGCATGGAAGTCAGAAGAGGGCAACAGATCCCCTGGAGATGGAGGTACAGGTGGTTCTAAGCATCCTGCCACAAATGTTAGGAACCCCATTCTGGTCCTCTGCAGGAGCAGAAGTGCTCTTAGTCACTAAATCCACTCTCTAGTCCCAGTCCCATGCCTTATCATGGAGTGCTACCCTCTACTACTTAAATGATGAAAAATGATTCTCAATGACTAAACTGAAAACAACTAGGAGGAGGGGGAACCAAATGGATAATCTTGCTCTATTCATGAAAGATGTGCTTTGCAGCCAGGCACACACCCTTAATCCCAACACTTGGGAGGCAGAGGCAGGTGGATCTTTGTGAGTTTGAGGCCTGCCTTGTCTACAAAGTGAGTTCCAGGCCAGCTCAGGATACAGGGAGACCCTGCCCACAACTATAATCTCCCTGAATTAAAGGTGCCAAAACCGATACCAAAGGAATTATGATTTCCTGGGGCTGCAGAAACCCGATTTCATTTCCTGGTACCCACATGGCAGCTGGACAACTGTAACTCCAGTTCCAGAGGATCTGACACTCTCTTCTGGCCTCCACTGGCACTGCATGTCATGACATGGGTGCACTTACATATATGCAGACAAAACACTCATACACATAAAATAAAAATCTGTTTGTTTTGGTTGTAAAAAGATCACTGGGGGCTGGAGAGATTGCTCAGTGGTTAAGGATGCTGGCTGCTGGCTGCTCCTGCAGAAGACCTGGATTCAAAGCCCAACACCCACATGGCAGCTAACAACCATCTGTAACTCTAGTTCCAGGGGATCTGACGCCCTCTTCTGTCTCAGCGGGTATTACACAACATGGGTGCACTTATACACATACAGGCAATACACGCATACACATAAAAATAAATATTTTTTAAGAACACTGCTTGTGCGGGGCATGGTGTCAAAATAAAATCTGAGTAACATTCACACACATAAAAATAAAAATTTTAAATGGGGTTGGAGGCCAGGCGTGGTGGTGCATACCTTTAGTCCCAGAGACGGTGGATCTCTATGAATTCAAGGCCAGCCTGGTCTACACAGTAAGTTCCAGGTCAGCTGGAGCTACAGAGAGACCCTGTCTCAAAAAGACAGAAAAAGGAGCACTGATTGTTCTTCCAGAGAACATGGCATAGGTTCAGGTCCCACTATCCATGTGGCAGCTAACAACTGCCTATAACTCCCATTCCAGGGACCCTCTTCTGGCCTCCACAGGCATTGCATGCACAATGGTGCACCTACAAACATGCAAAGGATTCACACATAAAAATAAATAATTTTTTAAAAATTGTTTTCCTGATGTGAAGGGCCATGGCTTTTGATCAGACAGCAACTGAATACTGGCTATTATACAGTAATATTACTAATTTTAAACAACAAATTTTCCAGGATATCTAAATTTCCCAGGTATTCTGTAGTTTCACATTTTAATTTGGGGAAATGTATTAAATACAGGAGGAACATGGAGATAAAACAGAAATAAGGAAAGAGCTCCTCAAGATCTGATCTGCTGAACATGAGCAGAGGAGCTTGTGTTCTGGAGCAGCTCACAAGCTGGCAAATGCTCCACCAAATACCACGGAACTCAAAGCAGGCAAAAATGAGAACCTGGGATTTGAATATAAAGAAAAGGGACAGGATGGACCTTAACGAAGGGAAACTACTCAAATCAGAATTGGAAAATGGAATTAAAGTGATAAACAGCAAAAAGAGGGATAGACAAAACAAAAGCACATGACTTCCAGGAGAAAAGATTCTTTCAGCCTTAATTCTTGCTTCTATATAGGAGCCTCTGGAAAGCCGAGGTCTCAGAGTCTGAGGACAATGGTTCCCAGATGTTAGGGTGCATGGGACAAGAATGTATAAAACAATCTAATTAGAAAAGTAGTAATTTGGACGTGGAAATCCAGCTCAGAGGTAGAGTGCTTCCCTGGCATGCATGAAGTCTTAGGTTTGATCCCCGGTACTAGGAGGGTGTGAGGGAGAAGCACCAATATGGCCAAGGGATAAAATAATAATGACCACATCACGTGACAGCACCATTACACCTCATCAGCTAACACATACATTTTCTGTAAAATGTAGAATTAGTCTTACTATGCCACAAGTCAACAAACAAGTTTTCAAAGTAATCCTGTTTACTTACAAATGTGTCAAAATAAGGCCATGGCTTTGTATTCTGTCTGAATTGATATTTTTGATACATTCAAAAGCACACTTCTATTCAAGTCCTAATAATTATCCAGCTTCCAAAACCATTGGTAATAAGAAACCAGAGATGAGTAAATAAAAAAAAAACTATAACTCCATGATTATGAAAGGACAGTTAAATGAGAGAGAAAGAGTTTTGTTAACAAATGATTGGAGACAAATTCTTCTTAAATAACAAGATTTGGAATAGAAAATTAATACATGAAGCAGTAAGGGTCATAAGGAAGAGGAAACCAGAAAGGACATATTTACGGCAGTGAGCATACCTCTTGAGAACTACAGAGAGAACAGTGTACACTTACAGTTTACTCTCTAAAGAGAAGTTTGCTAATTAAAACTTATGTAAGGCTGGGAGTGTAGCTCAGTGGTAGAGAACTTGCATAGCCCTCGCGAGGCCCTAGGTTCCATTACCAGTTCCATCAAAAACAACAAAACTTTTATAATCATATATAGTCAGAGCATACTTCAAAGGGATTTCTTTTGATAATGTTCCTATAAATATCTAATTGCCATTTGACATCAGGTAAATGACAGTAAATAAAGCACAGCACAGTACCACTAATTGACAATGACCATAAGCGAATTTACCAAGAGATTACAGAAGTTCAAAACTACACATCTAGAATCTGTATTGATGTTCTAATCCAAAACTAAGTAGTAACAGAAATGCACTATTCACCAAACTGCTTCCACCACAAAATGATTATAAAGTTACCCTGTCCCTTTTTTGTAATTTAGATAGCTGATTTTCTGTAAAATGTAGAATTAGTCTTACGCACAGATGCCTTTAAAAACAGCAGGAAAAAACAGCAGGCATGGTGGCGCATACCTGTGATCCCAGCACTAAGAACGCTAATCACAAGAACATAAGATCCAAGCCAGCCAGGACTGCATAGCAGGTTCTAGGCCAGCCTTGGATACATAATGAAACACTGTCTCAAAAAACCTAGAACAGTAAGCACATACACAAAATTTTCTAGAAATGTATGGATAAAAGAACAAGATAAGAGTTAGGGAGATGGTTCAAAGGGTAAGAGGATTTGCTATGCAAACACTAGTGCCTAGGTTCGAATTCCTAGCACCCACATAAAAGCCAGGCATATCTGTGTATGCCTATAACTATAGCATTAGGGGGTGGAGGGTGAATGAGAGGCAGAGAGAAGCATGAGTTTCCAGTTCAGTGAGAGGCCCTGTCTCAAGGGAGTAAGGCAGAGTGATAGGGGAAGACATTCAAGCTAGTAAGCTCCAAAATGTGCCATCTCTGAGTCCCAATGCTGGGGTAAAGGGCATGTGCAGCCAGGCCCTCAAGTCTTCTTGCTTTCAGCAAGCATTCTTACCAGTCATATCACACAACACAAATCTTCAAAGTATAACAGCATCTGGGAGGATAGTATTACAAAGGTAACACCACCTCATCCATTCCCCAGGGATGGGGACAGAAAAGAGCCAAGCACAGTACACATAGAGCAAGGTGCTTTCTTTCCAGCAACCTCGGCATAAAGACCCAGCTTCCTAAGGAGAAAGGCCCACTTTGTAAACTTACTTCACTGTTGTGTCAAGAGAGGTTGGCACAGACATCCTAAAATGACAGCACCCTGGCCCACCCCCTCTTCCTAGTTACTTGAGTAATGTGCTGACTAGAGGGAAGTAGAAAGGGTGACAAAGACACAAACAGTACCTGTTGTTGAGAATTGTAGTCAAAAAGTCCCACAGTTGCTCCTGCTGAGTCCACAGGTACCTGCGTGCCTGAATAATCAAACTGCAGAGGCTCCATGCCCACATGCTCCATGGGGTCCAAAGGGACACTCTGGGACTCCATGTTGGAGAAATCCTCCACAGGCTTGGCACCATTGGTGCTGGTCAGCTGGGCTAAGCCCTCAGAACCATTCTGGTTTGGACCCAGAAGATCCACTTCATTAGCAGAGTTCTGGCAATTACCAGGGGTACGGCTAAACAGAGAAAGTAAAGGGCATTAAACCTTATTTTGATCGGGGATGGACATTACAGCAACCCCCAGTTTATGTCCTTGACACAACTCATTAACAACAGTACTTAAAGCTATTTCTACAAAATAACTAGAGATCCTTTACGGCGCTTACAAGGTTACACCCTCTAAAATGATCCCTCTATTGCTTGCTTTCTTTCCTATCTACCTCCCGAACACACATTATCTGCTGTTAATTTGCAATTCCTTTACTGTGGATTCTAGATTGGAGGAACACGGAATAAACTGAAAACACTGCCAACTGTGCCATTCATGAAAACAAAGGTATCCCTTAAAACATGGGGTTTACAGTAAAATATGTTCCCCCAAAGCAGTATCTCCTCTTTAAACACAGCAAAATGGAAAGGCGAGTTTCTGAGTTGGGCATAGTGGCATACACCCATAATCCCAGCACTCAGTGAAAGTTCAAAGCCAGGCTACAATACACAGTGAGACTTTGCTCTTCATTTCTTGTTTTTTAATGTATTACTGACTAGTGTTAAAACTGCCCCACCCAAGAAATTGGAAGAAGCAAATCATTTCAAAATATTTTAACACACTAACAATATGTTCCTGCTCAAAAAACAATTCTTAAAATTAAAACTAATATAAACACAATTTATCATCCAAATCGAGAGACTCCAGCAAGCAAAAGAGGGTACTAATGATAATTCTCTGGGGTACAGGTTTAGGTGAGTACTGTTCTGGGAGCCCAGTATATACCACCATCCTATCTGTAAAAGGATTATATCATCCAAATCAAACTAACAGGTTACACTACAGGCTAGGAGGGTAACCTGTGGCTACATTCAATGCCCTTCTCCCCCAAAAGGTATTATAGCTGGTACATGTTATAGGTATTGCCATGTTCTATCACATACATCACCATTCCTTGCCCCAGCCAGATACCACAGAACAAGGCTCTAGGCTACTTGAGATTCAGGGAGGAGGGGCCACCAGAACTCAGCTCCAAGAACACAGAGGAGCATTTATTACTCTCTGCCTCAAATTTCAAAGGCTATTCAAGATATATACATGTTCAATATATAGAAAATAAATTAGGCTTATTCAACAACTGACACTTGTTCTACCAATGATGCACAAATACATTTTTATTTTGACATTAGCAGATATGTGGGGTATATGGATGTATGTTTTCATATGTATGAAAATACACACCCATTATCTTTAAACTGACAATAAAGTTCATCTATAGATCACTATGCAAATATTTTGTTATTTGAAATTATATACCATAGCTAAAGTTTGATTGCATAAATGAGAAACAATTGCCAACTATGGAAGACAAAAAGCTAATACTAGGTATGTTAAATTACAGGGTAAAACCTGCAACTTAATCATGACCAGAGATGGAGTAAGAGGCATGGATGGAAAGGATGATTACCACAGCCATTTGCTGAGCGTGGTGGTGGTATACACTTGTAATCCCAGCACTCAGAGGCTAAGGCAGGAGGACTGCAAGTTCAAGGCCAGCCTGAGCTACATAGTGAGACCCTGTCTTCAAAAAAGGAAAAAGAAAATAAAAACACATCACAAATCCCAAGTCATTTCCTCGACTTCTTCAGGATGAAGTAAATGATGCCTGCCCTAACTACCTGGGAAGGAACTGTTGAACACAAATGAGATGGCGCACAAGTTCTCAACTATTTCTCCCTCCAAGGTACAAGAGGGATACTGATACCATTCCCTTAATGACCATGGCTCTATAGTATAGTGGTCTAGGAGAGATGGGCAAGTCCCTAGGCACCAACACCAGGTGACTTTAGTATTCCAGAATTACTAAGATACTCTCTATGGAATCACTGCAAATTCAGCTCTGCACAAGTACACATATCTATCATTTTGGCAAAGCATGGAGCATTGACAGCTCTTAGAAAATTCTACCTTAAGAGTTAATTTACACCTCTGTGGCATGATCTTATACTGGATCTGGCTTTTAAAAAAGAAACATGAGGGGAGGGACTAAAACAAAATAAAAATAAAACCCATAGCCCACATCCAAAAATCAATAGAGTAAAATATACAAACCTAAAATCTTTGACGTCTGCATCAATCCCATTCTGCACTGGTAAACCATTGGTCTTGTCCATCACATCACCCTCCTCCTTCAAATCTCCTAGCTTATCTCCATCAAACGCACCCTTGTTCTTCTTTTCACCTTTGTCGTTTTCATCACTGTCTGCATCCCTTGGGCCCTGTTCGAAAAATAGCTTCAGCTTCACTAATCATCAACTAGTGGTGGGTACTCACTGTGGACAGCAGACTACGCTAGATGCTAATCAGAACAGGACAGTGCCCATGCCCTTTCAGACATTACAATCTAATTAACAAACAACACAAGGCAGGAACACTGCAGAAAGTCTTGTCAATGGGGGAGACAGACAACATATATGTTATGGAATTTAGGACAATCTTACCATAGCAAGTGCTCCCACTTCTCCCCACGCCCTCTTTTCTGTCCAAAGCTCAGTTACAACAGTGTAACTCTTGACTCACCTCTCTGCTCTCAAATCTATGTAATAAAGAGCTTCACCCCAATAAAGAAGAAAAGCATTAAGCCCATAAAAGCAACTTCATACCTATTATCCTATGTAAACCCCTCTTACTTCTAAATAGTTACTCGATATCACCATTCCTACTCAATTAGTCTATACTTGATCTAGGGGTGTATACCCTACCAATATGCACTACCACCCCAGATCTGCCCTATTATACCACCAAGTTACTGGCAACCCCTCAATATTGTTTTGGGATTTGCTTATTTCATTGGTTTTGGTTTTTGTGAGTCAGGGTCTTGTTGTCTCTTGCAAGCCTGGAACTCACTACATACAATGCTCAGGCTGGCCTGAAACTTGTGGCAATCCTCCTGCCTCAGCGTTCTGAATGCTGAGATTACAGGGTGTACCACCACACCCAGTAAATATTTACATTGATTTCTTTTTTTAATGCTTCGAAACAAAACCTACCTGGAAAATTATTTTATCCAAAAATACTCTAAAAACTGCTATTTTATGCAACCTGTTCATTTCAATGCAAGTTAGTTTTAAATAACTGGAGGTGTTCGATGCCAGAGAATTATCTCTGAAGTGTTTCAAACTTTCAAACATTAGAACTCTAAGAATTTATCTGGTGCCAGATATGTTCAGGCCCTGCCCTCTAGGAAAATGTAAATGTGTCCCCTCTTACCAGCATTCAAAATTATAAGCCCTAAACATGAAAAATAGGGGGAGGGAGGGCTCCTTGATTTCTAAAGGGAAACAATTCATCTGTGGACTTGAAACGGCACAAAAAGCTGTGCAGAACCTGGTACCTGGCACACTACTAAGTAGTTTGCACTTTTATAAAATCAGAGTGGGGCAATCTTGGTGCTTGTTCCCACAACTGACTCACTCATGATTTAAGGACGAATCAAGTGCATGTGATCCAAATTAAAACTCTTGGTAAAAGGCAAGTCTAATCAAAAGATGAGAGCTGCTACTAAACCAGTGGGCACTTCAGGGGAGCACAGGGCAGTAGACAGTTGTGAGTGTCCCAACTGAGGGCAGAGCAGGCTACAGAGGTAAAACAACAGAAGCTCTCAGAAGACTTAAATCACTGGCTCAGAAATGATAACGCAAGGACTCTGACATTCTCACACTTGCAGGTTACTACCTCAGAGCCCTTTGTTTTACTTTTTAAAGTCATTCTCTGCTCAAATGGACAAAGAGAAAGTTTTTGCAGACGAGAGACTAGAAGTACGTGTGAGCAGGAACATAGAAAGATGTACAGTTAGGCTTCACATGACATTAAGATGGTGAAGCACAGCCCTGACAGAGTCAAGATGTGCCTCTCAGAGAGGTTCTCTGCAGTATGACGCTTAAGAAGGACCCAAAAGACTAAATAATAGCCAGGGAAGGAGCACACTGAGGCCCCAAAGCAAAGATGGGAATAGGATCAGATTCTGGAGGCCAAAAGAGCTTACAAGACAACCAGAAACCAGTATCTTCCTCCACAATACAAGATAAAGTACAGAAGCTGAGCATTCATCTCAGGGTTCCAGCTGTTAATATGAATAACATGCCTGGCAGCTCAGTAAATGACCAGAATTTTTAAAGAAATACCTCCTACAAAACTGAACTGCCCAAGTAAGAAGTCTCTTCCTGCTGTCTTTAGTATCACCAAGCCAAGTCCAGACAGCAAGAATATCATCTCAATGGCAAACCAAAACCATTAATGTCAATAGCAAAAAAACATCACAAGGATCATCCCACTGTCACACATGAATAATCTCTACAACCCTATAAAACAAACTGCTGGCTCAGAAGAAACCATTCAGCTCCAGTATCTCACAAGGGGGTTCAAAGTCTTGCCTGTGAAACTGCACAGGAAACAGGAAAGGGCAGGAAAGGAAGATTCCATAGAGAGCAAGAACCCTGGTGGGGCACAGTCACTGGCCGAGCAACCTCCAGCATTCTCTTTCTTCAATGGCCTTCCAAAGGGCTTTCCGAGAACCTGCTCAGCCTATCTCTGTGCTCACTGTTCTCTCCTGAAAGTTTGGTCACTAACAGGAGGTCTGTTATCATTTACATGGCCAAGGGCTGGATTTTCAAAATAGTCTCTGGAATGAGCTGGTTTTCTTCAATACAGTACAGTCCGTTTCTACAAAAATTTGCTGCCTGACTTTCTGGCCATAATAAGCCATCAAAACCTTGGCAGAATTACTGACCATTTTATTGGAGGGAAGGGGACTCAAAGGATGATTCTACCTCATTTTGTAGAAACTGGTGAGGATGAATAATAATCCATTTATGACTTGTATGCTATTTTTTTCTGTAGGTGGACTGTAGTTGAATGACTATTTTTACTTAAGGGTTAGAGGTACATAACCTAGTGATAGAATGCACTGGTTTCAATCCTCAGGACTAAAAAAGGAAGTGTGACTACATGTGTATGTATGCTCAAATAGACATATATGTACACACAAACATTTTACTTAAAAAGACAAAAACTTGGGGCTGGAGAAAGGGTTCAGTGGTTAAGAGCACTGGCTGTTGTCGAGAGAACCTGGCACCTACATGGCCACCATCAACCATCTATAGCTTCAGTACCGGGGGATCTAACGCCCTCTTCTGTCCTTTATGGCCATCACACAACACAGGTGCACTTACATATATACAGAAAAAACACTCATATAGATAAAATTTTTAAAAAGACAAAAGTTTAGCAAATCCACAATGGTTCTCAATAAAAAACTAGCAGTTAGGTCTGGTTTTGTAATTACACCAGGAGCACAAATGGGATACCAGCTGATCAAGTCTGTTATCAATAGTATTGGGTTTAAGATCCAAAAAATGGGTTTCTTACTGTAATCCCAGCACTCAGGAGGACTGCAACAAGTTATAGGCCAGCCGGGTCTATATTGACAAGCCCTATCTCATAAAAAAAAGTTGAACTGTGACAGACCAGCTTTAATTCTAGCACTTAGGAAGCAGAAACAGGTGGATCTCTGTGAGACTGAGGGAGTTCCAGGCCAACTGGGGCCATAGGACCCTTTTTCAAAAAAGAAGGGGGGAGGGGTAGGGAAGCTTGTGAAGACCATATATGGACTATTAATTTTATGGCATGTTATTTGTAATATGTAGGTATTATTCGTAACTATGAGGTCTTGTGGGAAGCAGTTCTATCTCAATTGTAGCACTTATGGTTACAAAACTTCGACAGTTATTTAATCTGAGTCTCTGAGTCTTAGTTTGCTCATCAGGGATAATTCTGTTCAAGAATAGTATAGTTATGAACATTAAAGAAATAATAGATGTGAATTTTTTAAGAGTGTATTACTTATACACATGTAACACAGGAAAACAAGATGCACAGTTTCAGAATTTCTTAGTTAATATTATGTAGATATCAAGATTTTGAAAAGTCTGGTTTCAAAAATTAAGTGTTTTAACTACCACACACAAGTGCAGTGTTGTCCTCCCAGGTTTAACAATGTAGTCGTTCTACAGTACAAGCTAATCACCACAATTTGAACGTTTACAGGTACCTGAGGCAAGCCCCAAAGATTCTGATTTAACTGGTCTGAAAAGGCTCCTACACTATTTTTTTTTTTCTTTAAGTCTTTTCTTCCAATAGCTCATTTAACTACCCACACTTGAGAACCCATACAATTAAGGTCCAACAAATAAATAAAAAGGACAAGGAAGGCTGGGCGTGGCGGCGCACGCCTTCAATCCCAGCACTCGGGAGGCAGAGGCAGGTGGATCTCTGTGGGTTCAAGGCCAGCCTGGTCTACATAGTGAGTTCCAGGACAGCTGGGGCTACAGGGAGACCCTGTCTCGAAAAGACACCCCCTCCCAAAAAAAAAGAACAAGGAACGTTTGTGCTGTAGATTTTGTTTTATTCTATTATTCAGTGCATAATAGTACTAAAAGGTCTATTGGATGGATGGATGGATGGATGGATGGATGGATGGATGGATGGATGGATGGATGGATGGATGGATGACAAAATAAATAAGGGTTCGTGACATCTTTCTCAGTATGGGCTTCCTTTAGATGTTAGCCCTAAACTGTAATACTCAAAGACAAATATCCACGATGCACTGTGCATGGTGGCACAAACTTTTAATCCCAGCACTTGGGAGGCAGATGTAGGCAAATCTCTGTGTCCATGATGCACCAAACATGCATCACACTTACGCCCAACCAATCTCCATGGTGGGACCAAAAAGGTGCTGAGAGATGGGAGAGCAACTCTGAGGTGGAAGACAATGTCGTACTAGATACAAAAGAAGCGGGAGCAAAGCAGTCCTGGAGTGATAGTCACAGAGCCCCAAGATCAGCCTGTACTAAGAGCTCAGTGTCCTCCAGATCCCTGTCAAGGAAGGAATACTTCCCAACATCTCTTTTATTTCCAAAGAAGTAGGAACCAGAATTCCTTCTCTTTCTGCACAAGGCTTCTCGTGGTAGAAGGCACATTCGTGACATTAGGAATTATCTTGTACACATTTGTTTTCCACAAAATGACAAAAAAAAAAAAAAAAAAAGCTTGATGCAATAAAAGATTTCAGGTATGACTAAAATGACTAAAAATCTGAAAGGGCAAATTACTGGGCGTGGTGGCTCACGGCTTTAATCCCAGCACTCGGGAGGCAGAGGCAGGTGGATCTTTGTGAGTTCGAGGCTAGCCTGGTCTACATAGTGAGTTCCAGGACAGCTGGGGCTACAAGGAGACCCTGCCTCAAAAAGACAAAAAAAAAAAATCTGAACGGGCTAGCCTTGTGAAAAATCTTATATGAGGAACTCAACTCATAAGGCAATAGAGTTGAGCAGAAAGCAGTAAAGCTCAGAACTGAAATTCAAACAAAGTTTGAATCCAGGCCCCCTACTTTCCCTCGGAGCCAGATTTTTCCCATCTGTAACCTACCTTAAAGGGAACTGTTCCAAGGAACAAATACTGACATTCATAAAAGTGCAATTCTTCCAAAACTAAAACTTGCTACCTTTTTCACAGAAACAGCCCCTTCACTCACACCTCCAAAGCTTGATCAAGGACTGCTAGACACCCTGTGCTCTTTCTCCTGGAAAGAACCAGTTGAGGCTCTACTCATAGCACTCTCAGTCCAACTAGTTTTCCTGGGATTTGTATGTACAACTGCAGCTACTACACTTCATCAAGCCCAAGATGCTGTCACTTATGAGCCAGTAAAACGGAAACACATTAGTTAAAGCATGACACAGTCTCATTTGAAATATGCACGCCAATTTCAGAAGGAACAAAAGCAGGGGGATGTGTACTGTGGAACATGACCCACACAGGCACTGCGAACAAAATCATCCAATTCCTGGTAGGAAGAACTGGTACCTCAGCTGTTACAGCCAAGAGAATAAAAGAAAACTTATCTTTAGGCAGAAAGTGGTGTTTGTTTTTAGTAGAAAAATCTCAAAAACCAGTTTTCACTTTACTATTTTGTAGTCATGAAAGCTTGACATTGGAGACCAGGGCGTGTGGGTTTCATTTTTAGAGTAAGCCCAAATCTGAAGGAACTCCTATGATATAGTCTTCCACAGAAATTATAACAGTGCAATGCTTATCCATTTTAATATACACATGAATGATTAGAGGGTTGTCTTACAACAACCCAAAAAACTGGTGGCACATGCCTGCAGACCCAGTACTGAGGATGCTGAAGCAGGAAGACTGAGTTTGAGGCCACCCTGGCTATACAGTGACACCTTATGCCCCAAACAACAACAGCAGGTTTTGATTCAGCAGGAGCCAGGGCAGGGCAGAGGAATTTGATTTCTAATAAGCTCCCAGGGACTGGAGCAGGCACTGACTGAAGAGTGAGACTTTGTTATATTACAGAGGAGGCTTCGTTAGATTTTAATTATACCTACTGTGCAGATGAAGAAATTAAAGTCCAGCTCATACACAAAGTCCTGACTTTCATCTGTAATATCCAAACCTTTTGAACAAAATACCAATTAAATACTAGCCTTGAAAGCCAAATCAAGTTTTTTGACCCAGATGAACTACTACAAGTACACATCCTCTAGATCAGAAAGCAGCAGCTTTACAGAACAGAGAGACCTTTTTCTGTTTTCTAAAAACCTTTTTTTGTTCTGTAAGGTTTTAATAGATTTGAAGTTTACAGTGGGCTTTTCACTTATTTAAGCATCATAAACCAAAAGGTAGCAATTACAATCCACTGTTCTTACTAGCTAGGCTTCAACCTATTAGAAAATCAGCTGGTATTCTACACCAACAGCAATGTCACCCTTGGTTAGTTAACTCATGTGATTCTGTAATCGCTTCTAAAACTAAGAGGTGGGAAAGGAAAAGTATTACTCCAGGGATAAATAAAGGATACAAATAGGAAGAAGAGGCCTGATTTATGGATTCAAATTTTTCTCATTGTTCTAAAACCTGCTGCCCCAAAAGGTGGGATCCACATAGCAAGTACAATCAAGGATTTACAAGTATGAGTACAAAACACAGTTGTCAGATTCTTCTGGTCAGTCAAAAAAGTATTCTTACCTCAGAAGCCAAACTACTAAACTCAACTACTAAACTATGCCACCAAAACTAACTCAAGAAGGCTCAGAGAAGGAAGCAAAGAGCTACATCTATTCAAGCTATATTCAGGAAATCCCAGTGCACATGGAAAGCTACTGCACAGTAAGATGAGCTTCAGTAAGAGCCAGCCCACCTGAAGAGTTAACCCAGGGACTATGAGTTGCTGATTCTGAGAGGGGCATCTCAGAACCAGTTTTAAGGTGTGCATAATCACTATGCCAGCAATGATCTTGGCATCTCAGCTTACTAGTTAAGAATACACGGGTCTCTGATCTACAGGCTACTGGGTTTTGGTCCTTAGAACAGTGTCCTACAAGCAGGCATCCTACTGTCTTTGCTCTCTGAACCTAACACTTGATGACAGACTTATTTTGTTTTGCTTTTGAGAGAGAGAGAGAGAGAGAGAGAGAGAGAGAGAGAGAGAGAGAGAGAGAGAGAGAGAGAGAGAGAGAGAGAGAGCGCTAGCTCACTGTTTTTGAAGATGCACACCATGAGAACTAGAGTGAGTCAGGTTCCCATGAGCACAGCTCTCTTGGTATCTGTTATCCTAACCAGGGTTTACTCAGGACACGACCCCAAAGCTGATTAGCACTTCACCCATCAGCAGACCTTCATCTACCAGAAGATGGAACATGCCAACATGCTGGGCTGACATCACTCATCAGACTTCCTCTATCACTCTCCAGATGTCACTCAAGTCAAAATGCAGCATAATGTTTCACTGTCCACAGTCTTCTTTCTAAGGAGCAGAAGCATGGATCTCAAGAGCTTTTATTACCTTGGATGGACACATGTCTCAGAAGCTTAGTAAACTAACTCCCCAATTTTCTGGGCTGGGGAGAGACCCACCTTGACCACCATGACCAAGGCCCTGAATTCAATCCCCAGTGCAAAGATAGGGGGAGAGATCTAGGGTACAAATTGTTTAACCTCATCTGGCCTAAGGCATAAATTGCATCCAGTCATAATACTATGAAAGAATTTTAAATCACCAGTTTCCCAAGATGACTACATATGGACCCTCCTTTACAAAAAGCACATATAAGCTTGTGGATCCAAAACCAGGGTTTTACTATATAAGCAACTGCCTAATAAAATGATAGTAGTACTTCTTCTATCCCACTGTTTTAAAATCCACTTTCTAATTTTCTGCCTCCTAAAAACTTCACAGTAATCCATTCATGTGCCTCTAGTCACAAACTAGAACCTGATCCTCTAGTCACAAACTAGAACCTGATCACATACACATTAGAGGACTCACAACTAGTGTCATAAAGGCTCCTAGTCACCACACTAACAATTCATTTAAGCACCATACTAGTTTTTCTCCTCTAGCAAATAACTGCAAGTGGCAGCCACTGGTATTTAGAAGGGAGCACTTTCTCTAAGAAATCCACACTCAAAAGATGACTATCAAATGTGTAAAGGAAGAAAGGTGAGCTAGAGATAGAGTGCAAACAGAGAGTTCTATTCTTCTCTTTAGACCATAAGCAAATAATTTGGCCTGATCCCAGCCCTCACATCAAAGTAGCAGATCTCGTTCTTTCCAAGCAGCCCCCTTGAGAAAGAACAAACACAGGAAGTCACTTTATATCTGATCCACAAGCCACTATGCCTGGAATAAGGCTTCAGAGGGTCAGAAGATCCAAAAGCAATCAGGTCAGCTCTAGAATGGCTAGTACTCCAGAATGGAGTTGAGACCCACACTAGGCTACATCTGCTGTCTGCAAGGTTTTAAGTGAAATGAGGAGAACAGAATCAAATCTCTGACAGGCACAGGAAAATAATCTGGGTAACAAATACAACACATAATTTGAAGAAGCATGTATCAATGATGATATAGGGGAAAGAAAGTATCTTACGTGTTTGCCATCAGTTAGCCCTAAATGACTTCAGGATTGAAAAGGCAGAGAACCAAGAGAGACAGAAGAAGGTGGAGTCAGGCTCTCTAGGGGTCTAGGATTCCTAGCTATAACGTGGAACATAAAACCACCAGAGTACAGACTGAGGAAGAAGACTCAGAATAGGACTGTTTGTTAGGACTCACAGAACTAGAAAACTGATATAAAAAAAAAAAAGAAATTGTTCTAGGAAAGGCTATCAAAGCTGTGGGAGAAAGGTTAAATTTAACAGGAAGTGGCAGTATGCAAAGAGACTGCTATAGCTACCATGCAGTGTAAGAGAAGTTAGTGGCAATGAATTAAAAAACTAGAAATCAAAAAATAAACTTCAAACTTCCCAGCTGGCTAGGATTCGGTAGCAAAACTGCTCAAGGAGGGCCAAAGGCAATCCTAAAATCAAAGTCTAGCTTTCAAAGCAAGAATAACCCCATCTGCCTCATTCACTTTAAGGTTCCCAGTATATTAGCAAATCATTGCTCTCAGATCGAATATTCCCTGTGGACACCGGCTTCCTTTTTTGGAGTATTTTTTAAATTCCTTTTTTCTGTTTTTTGGGGGGGTTGGGGGGGAGAGGGCTTTAAGTATGATATTTACTGGTAGATCAATTAACTGAGAGGGTTCAGTTCTTCACATTATTAACAATGTGTCCTCAAAAAACATTATTTCTCCACCTTTAAAGTAAGTTTACCTGTCCACCTCTGCTTGCTGAGCTCTACTTTGCAAAGTGTTTTAAATGATCCTGTAATGAGTGCAGTGTCTAAGGAAACTAAACAGGTATGTGCTGCTTGGGGGGTGGGGGGGGGGAGTTGAGAGAGAGAGAGAGATAGGAACAAGTTCCTCAAACCAACTTACAAATCCTCCTTTTCTTAGACAGGAATCGCCCGGGGATGAGCTCAACACATACTCCACCATGCTAACGCCTAGTCCCCCACTCTCCGATCGTGGGGACAGTACAGAATTGACCTCACTGTTCACATGGAAACTCTGACCAGGTCTTCTCTGCACCATGATTGGCTGGGAAACTGAATGATCTACAAAAAAGATACACAAGTATGACACAGTGTAGCCAGAGGCCCAAACAAATTATGAGTGACGTCTCACGGGGAAACCAATGACTGGAAATCAGGAGACCTGCCATGGTCAGCTGAGCCAAGAGCTCCTGTCGTGTCCTAAGTATTGATATTCTACACGAGCTAAAGAAATGGAACACATCCTTCATTTATCTAGACTAGCAAAGGAATACAGAGTTCACATCGCTATGTGTATAAATTAATGTTTACCTCTTTCAAGCAGAATTTCTTTAATACATTTATTGGCAATATCACTAAAACAAAGTAAGATTTTACTGCCCTTAGAAGCAACAACAAAATTTTCTGAGACTTTGAGGTTTAATTGTGTACTATGTGATGACGTATAGCACATCTGATTTGGGGTTTTCTGCCTTCTTCTCCCTAGGAGCTGTAGCTTCTTTCTGCTCGGGTTGTGTCTGCCTCTACCTGTTCTCCCCAGCCCTCTTCAAGAAAATCTAGTCTTGCCCAGTGATTTCATTTGGCCCCAATCACATTTAAAGATAGATTATCTCATATATCGCATACAAGGGCAAGGGCAGAAAAAGAATCATGTATTTCAAATGGCAGACATGGATTTTCTAATTCCAGGAATACTAATAGCAGTGCAGAATGAAAAATCAAAGCTAAAATTAGGTCATTCCAACAAGACCAATCCTCTGTGACTAGCACTTCAGAAAATATTGAAGATCTGACTGTGTTAATTACTTTTAAATATATTACATCATATAAGCTCCTTAATGGCAATTATACAACAGGACAGGACATTTATGCCACTGGTGTAAAGTTCACTACTTGCCAAGTGCTGAGGAAAGGAGTGCTAAGACAGGCATACATCACAGTAGAGATGCTAGATCTAGATTACCTGATGTTCCCCAGGCACTGTCTCGCCATTGATCACCCAGGAATATTCCTTTTGGTCCATCTTTGCTGGATTCATCTGTTTCCCAAAACTTTTTACCTGGCAAGAGCTGCTGCAAATTAAAAATAATAGATGCTTTTAAAGAATTCATAAAGGATGAAAGTACAGCAGTCAATACTTTCTTTAGACAAGGGTACTGAAGATGCTCACAGGCCCTGAAGTTCTCTCTAATCCAAGTGGTCTGGCTACACAGCTGTGATCAGAGCACTGTTTTTATTTGGTAAAAGACATAAAGAGGCCTAAAGCAAAAGGGGACACTAATCAGACTGTCCAATAAAGACTCAGCTTAAGCATTAGCATTACTCAACTTGGTCTGTCAAGATTTTGAGGAGGGAAGGGTACTAAATATTGGCCCTACCAGCTAATTGCTTGCTAAGAAGACTTTTACTGCAAAAGAAAGTACCTACAGCTCTTAAAAAAATGTCTGTAGAGGTACTACCTTATCATATGAAGTTATCAAGCTGGAGTATGAGCCCAGCTACGAATCACAGAGATGGACCGCTAGACACAACACTCACTTTCTTTACTCAGCTCCTATTAACCAAATACTTCCCAACAACACTAACTTATTCCAAGATTTTGGAAAGAGGAAAAAAAGTCATTTGTCTCTGTTAAATTTAACAATACTTGATAAGTGTCGTGAAAGTGACTTCCATCAAAGAAATAGTGAGTGACCAAGGTTACAAAGGGGAATTCCACCATGAGACCACCATTCTTCTTAGTTTGATTCACTAAAACGCCTCCTTTTTACTTCCTTGTGTTTCCTTTCCAACGGCTATTACTCAGACAAGAAACCAAGAAGCCTGAGATAGCACTTCTGAGCACAAAAAGGCAAACCTAAAGAGCTGACTTAACGGACTGTCAGAAATGGAATGTTGACTTTCAGAATAAAACCCCAGAAAGTGAGACAGATCTGCTCTCCTCCTAGACAATACAGGTTTTATCTTTCCAACTTTCTAGCCACAACGCAATTAGATTACTAAAATATATCCTAGCTTTTCAAACCTCGTTTCTAGATTTCTCGGCATGTTATCCATCTTCAGACACTCCACCAAACTATGTTATGGACACAGGTTATTACCTGGACCAAGGCAGTTTCCCACACATTTTTCAGACCTTCATTTATTATTTTCAACAAACACTACCATAACAAAAGACATTTTGGCCTAACATTAATTGTACAAGTGCTAAGCTGCCTCAGAGATGGACAGTTACAAGCAGCAGTCAATTCCTGGTCAGTGCTTTGGAGGCCTGTTAACTAGAGGGTACTGGGAAAGGGGCAGGAAGAAAGAGAAACAAGAAAGACTGCCCAGACTAAAGCTAAGCAGTAGAACAAAGCAGCAGCAGACTGGGAAATTTTATGTGCCCAAGGAAATAGTATTGAACTGCCCTCAGCTTCATTCTCTTTTTTATGATACCAGACCTACTTTTCAGCTGCTGTGCTAATCAGAAACATCATAACTAGTACCTAGCACAGCATTGGCCATACAAGAGCTTCTAAGAAAATGTATTCAGTGGTACTGCACATAAGTAAATCTGTGGTCAAATCCCAGAATGGATACTGAAAATTAGCGTCAACTATGCCAGGGACAATTTAAAAGAATCCCTACTTTCTCCTTTTTGTCTTATAAATGCCCCATGAAAAGATGGCACAGGAAAACTTCCTTCCTCTTTGGATGAACCCCTTCCAGTTACTAATCTGATTTTTCATTTCATTTTGAAGGGAGTAAGACCAAACAGTAGTCTCCAAAATACACATGAGCACAGGGGCCACCTCTTGTTGGTTAATTCCATGTTCCACATAATAGTGGGAACAGAGTAAAAGTGACTGAAACCAGTCCTGGTCTGTCAGTTTTTAAGTGTTCATCCTTCGCCACATAAACTTGTAAATGCTTGCTCAAAACTCAAGGAATAGCTTTTGCCAAGTACCAGACCCAAAATTCAAATACAGTTTCTCTATAACTAGTCACTCTGGTAACTAAAAGCACTACGCCCTGTTAGGCTGCCACTACAAGCAAAGCCAGCAAGTGCAGGTGAGCAGAGGAAAGCAAAGTGCTTCAGCAAGCAAGAGGCACAGTGCTGAGAAGTGGAGATTCTAGGGCTGGCAAGATGGCTCAGCAAGTCAAGGAACTTGCCTCCAACTTGGCGGCCTAAGTGAGATCCCTAGAACCCACAGGGAAGGAGAGAACCGATTCCCACAGGTTGAACTTTGACCTCCACACATGTGCCATGGCACATGCACAGCCACATATGCACAATAAATTTATTAAATAATTGTTTAAGAATGTTTTAAGGTGGAGATTCTACTTCCAAGTAGTAATGGACATGACAAGCCGCAAAGGAATGAATACACACCAAAATCTTGTTCCTAGCTCATCAAGAGTTGGCTTTCCTACCATTAAAAGTAAATAAAAACCAAACACTAAATAGATATGACAGACAACCCCCACAGTACTAGACTTCCACATGCTTTTCTGAAGTAGTGGAGGAAAGATCAGTTAACTATTATCCATGAAAGCAGCAGGGACTGAAAAGGCAAGTTCTGAAGAGATAAGGAGAAAGGAGGTGGGACTGCGGGGTGCAGCAGGCCGATTTGGGGACAGGCAATATGGAAAGCTTGAGTTGCAAGGGAGCTCAGCAAACAAGAAAGCAATACTGATCCAAGGTATATGGGCAAAATCTGAAGCAAGCATAACTAAGGCCTTTAACGTCTGTCTCTGGGTCTTACACAGAACATGGCCTTTCTCCCTTCACTCAAAAACATGCTCCTGTGCACTCAACTGTAGAAGGCAGCATCAGAGACCCAAATGATCTAGTGCCACTGCCTGGCTGTGCACAGGACCTGGTAATGGGGTACTATGAGAAGGCCACAAAAGTCTGTGGCCGGCACACTGCACCTACTTCTCTCCTGCCCTCCTTCTTGCTCACTGTGATGAACGACATCTGCTCTGAGCCACAACCCAGAGCAGTCCACTTGGCAGGGAACCAAGAGAGATCTCTACCCAACAATTCACTACGAACCAAGGCCCTTGTTCTAAGGCCTAAATTCCGACAACTATATGATTTTGGAAGCAGATCCTTCCTTGATAAAGTTGGAAATAAATGCAGCCCTGTAAGGAATCTTACCTACAGCTTGTGAGAAATATGAGAAATACTATGGAAATTGTGAGCTGCGGGATCCACCTGGCAGGTGACTGACACAATGACAATTGTGGAAGTGTATATCTCAAACACTTCTGGAGTTTTCAAGAAACACTTTTTATTCCACTTCCAAGTACTAAAAAGAGTACAATGATGTTTTAGACTTGGGAAAAATTGATACCTCCATCCATTCTGTGTTCTCCCCTACTTTGTCTTATATTCCCTTCTGCATTAAGGCTTTTAAACCTCTGCAGAATTAAATCAACCAAGACCTGCTAAACTGAGTGACAATCAGTGGCAATAGTTAACTTTTATAAAGTCAACTAAAATGATATCGAACTTTATTTAACTTTTTTTAACTTTTATGTTAAAAGGGGCAGGGAAACTACTTAATTATAAAACAAAATGAGATGAGTTACCCAAGAGCTATTTAAAATTCAACAACCACCCCTCAGGAGGTAATGCTATCCATAGCATAAGTTATAACATCCTGATTCACCAGCACACTAACGAAAAAAAAAAAAAAAAAAAACATCCAAATAGTTAGTAACAAAACTTTTTTT